>NC_045770.1:106686938-106974438 GCF_008692025.1 Phocoena sinus | reverse complement strand
CTGTGTGACCGGAGCAGAGCCCTGACCCTCTCTGGGCTTCACTGTGTCCATCTGTGAAATACTGGGACCGTCTGACCAGTTCATCTCTGGGGGTCCTTTGGCTGCCAGATCCCAGGTCTTTGTGATGTTAATCTGTTGGCTTTCTTCCACCCACCTCTACCACCCTCGTCCAAATCCAATTATTGCTCATCTGAATTTCTGCAACTCTCCTCTGTGGCTCCCCACCCCACTGCAGTGTCCATCCAAAGCCACCAAGACCTCAAAACGTGAATCAGGTCCATCACTGCGCTGGTTAAGACCGCTGGTTAAGACCGCCAGACCCTGCCGTGGACTTACCGCCAAGCTTGAGGTCCTCACTAAGCCGGGGGCTGGTGTGACTTGGTCCCCGATTCCTGCCTCGTCTCCTGCCCCCGCCCCCCCGTGCCTCCCCTCCAGACGTGATGAACTTCTTGAAGCTCCTCCAACTCACCCAGCACACCGCTGCCTCAGGGCCTTTGCACATGCACTCCGCTGCCTGAACCATCCTGCCTTCCTCCAGGGTTTTACATTCTGGCTGCTCCTTGTTCAGACTCCAGGGGCCTCCCTGCCCAGCTTGGTCACTCTGAGTGACTCTCAGTCACACCCCTGTTTCATTTTCATCAGCGCCCCTTCCTTCCTCTGAGATGATCTGGTGCTGGGTTCATTTTCTTGTTCAGCCTCTGATGCCCACTGCAAGAGGTCATCCCCTGAGGGAAGGGGCCGTGTCTGCCTTGCTCGCGGCTTCATCTTGAACGTTGCCTGGATGGATCTCTCTAAGGGGTGCCAAGGAGCCCCGTGATCTTGGGCAAGTCACCTCCCCACTCTGAGACTGTTCGCTCATGTACTCACTGGGGCCAAAGATCCTCCCCCGGGAGGACCCATGAAAAGGGAGGGCTTCCGGCGATGCTGGCCCTGGGAGCCACCCTCATCAGCACTAAGGAAGAGGTTCCAAAGCTTTAGAAGGAACTTTTATTTTTTAATTTATTTTTGGGCCGCCTTGCACAGCATATGGGATCTTAGTTCCCCGACCAGGGATTGAACCCTCACCCCCTGCAGTGGAAGCGCAGAGTCTTAACCACTGGACCACCAGCAAATTCCCCAGAAGGACATTCTTGACCGAGCCGCAGCCAGGGCCTCGTGAGCTTGGATTTGCTGAGATTTCCCTGGGGACACAGCAGCACAAGGGGCGCCCGAGGCCCTCCCTGGCCCTGCGAGTGTGCGGGTCGAGGCCTTGCTGACGTTTGAGTGCGAAAGATAGTCTTTCTTTCATGAAATGATGGTGATTATAGGTAATGAATTAAAGAAAAAGTGCCCCCACTGGCCCCAATGAAAGCACTGGCAACCCTGGGATGGTCCCAAAAAGGTTTGGGGGAAATTTTAGGTCCACAAAATCCAAAATACTAAAAACTCTGTCGGGTTGCAGGCACCAGGGGTTGGGATCCGGGTATCGTGGAAGAGGCTGCTGGGAAGGTGTGACCACAATTCCCCCCTCCCCGGCGCACATACGTGTACAGGCATGCACACACACAGACAAAACAACACGGAAACGCACATGCACGCAAACCACACACGTGTGCACACACACACACCCACGCACATACTCGTGGACAGACAACGTCCCGGGAACATCCTGAACGAGCCATGTGTCTGGGGCTGAGGGTGTGGAGGTTTATGGGTCCCTCCACATGTGCAGGTCCAACCACGGGGCTCTGGGCTTGGCCCCTCGAGTTTCCTGGGGCAGAAGTCACATGGACAGGCTTTGAGAGGAAGGTGTCATGTATGCAAATTTATTCAGACGAGCGTTCAGCCACGGTCCTCTGTGGATTTGTGTACACTCACCTTTTTTAAAAAAAGAACGGTTTCCATAAAAGGTTTTTTGGTAATCACCTCATTTTTAATACAATGTTTATATACAAAAAACCCCATTTCAAACCACATACTGTACAAGAGAAAGTAGAAGCATCAGATTGCATGCCTTTAGCAAATAACAAAAATCTGCTACGCCTACGGACCTCCCCCCTAGTTGACAGCTCACGGGAATGTCAGCGTCTCACTGACCGCACGTTCAAGACAGACACGTTTATCTTTTCGTCCCTCCCTTTGGGGAAACATTTCTTTTATGTTTCTCTGGGTGCTTGAGAAATTTCAGATCATCGGTTAGTATAATGGCTGCAAATTGAGATTCCTATCGGCTATGAGATTTGTTTTCACAAGCTTTTAAAATGATAATAGTCCAACAGTAACATTCCTGTAAGTAAAAATATAGAGAAGTGTTACCAAAATAGAAGCCTTTATTAATAAAAGTCTTTGGTATTAACAGTATTTTAAATTCCTCTCGATATTTGGTTAGCTAATAAAATAAAAGCCTTCCGCCTTTGAGCTACAGAGAAAAAACCCTTACATCCACTGTAGAATTGATTTTAAAGAAAGCCCAATAAATATTCTGAAGCTGCAGAAGTACCCCCCAGAAGCCTTAAGACTTCTTGCAACCCTGAAGCCGTCTGCAGAAACGCCTCCGAGGTCATAATCCCTCACCGCCCGTTTTTCTGTCACCCTGAGGTGGGCGAGGCACGTGGCTGCTGGTGGGGACCCCAGAGGTGCCGGTCACTGCTCATTCAGGACACCTGCACCCCGCTAGTTCTCCAAGAGTAAATTCAGAGCTTCCTGGCCCTCTGAGTGGACAGAGCCAGGGCACCTCTCTTTCTGACCAGTGTCTCGGTTTCTGAACCCAGGGAAGGAAAAGGTGATGAAAAATCTCACTTTTCCAACCTAGAGGCAGGTGATGTCTTTTGGAACTGGTGTCAGCATCGTTTATTCCTTATCCACTTCTCTGTTTGCCCTCAAATCTCGCACCAGCTTTTGTCTAATGCCTTGGAATACCACCTCGCCTCTCTCTTAAGGCATCAGGAGGATTAAAGAAGATGTCTTCTGGGAGCTGCTTCTCACCACTAACGGCCAAGGAGACCCCAGACTCCAAGCATCGCTTCTGCAACGCGCCTGCATCCGCTGTGTATCACCCTGTCCCCAGCAATCATTCTGATCAACCTTGAATCCTAAAGATAACAGAATTCCCTGCCTAAAGGTTTTGTGCAAAAACAAGAAAAAAACAAACAAACAAACAGAAAAAGACGGGGAAATGTTGTCCTATCAGAAGAAAGTGGTCTTCCAGGCCTGCCACAAACCCAGGAGCCACTGGGCCAGGGGGCTGTGAGAAGTCGCCTGCCCCGGGAGAGGGCGCGCGTCATCGATGGGGATGCCCGGCAGCTACGGGGCGCCCCCGGGGAAGTCGGGGCTGTCCGGAGGGGCAGGAGGGGTGGGGCTGTGGTTGTTGAAGGGCTCCGCCTTCTTCCGGTCCTTCTCCATCCACGTGTCCAGCAGCTGCTGTTTGCCCTGCTCCTCCCTCATGAATAGCTCCACCATGAGCACCTTCTCCTTGTGCATCTGCTGGCTGATGTCCTTGGGGATGTCAGGGATGACCCAGTCCACAAAGTCGCTCATGAACATGACCAGGTTCTGGAAGGAGAGTCAGCATCAGGCAGTGGGAAGGAGGACCTGGGAGGCACTGCCGCTTCCACCTGCACCCCAGCTGGCAGTGCCTTGCCCCGTCACACCCCGGCCCTGGGACCTCAGACACACCTGGACTTCCCAGGCCTCGGTCTCCCGGAAGGTATAAATGAAACAGGAAACCAGCCAGGGGGGACCTCTGGTGGCCGACTTTCTTGAAAGAATCTGAGCTCAGTAAACGGGAAACGTCTCTGAGTGATTCTGAATCTCTTGGCTGGGAGGCTTGAGAAATGATGTGATTGGTTACCCATCACCAAATATAACAAGTGTTAAGGCTTTAAGGGAGAATAGTCAAAATACAAAGAGGCCAGAAACGCAGGGAGCTTAAACTGTCTCTGATGATTCCGCAGGCCCTTCGGCCATTTGTCAGGTCTCCCGGGATCACCCTGAACGTCTGCCGCTACCCTGGATGCGTTCCTGGTCCATAGGGTGCAAATGAGTTGGCTTTCGTGGAAAAATGGAAATCTCTGGTTTTTAAACTTCCATCTGACCGGCACTTGTTAGTACGTATGGCTGAGTTAGTCACCTTGTCACGGAAGGTGCTGGTGCCCCCCCATCCGCCATCACCCTTCTGGGTTGACGCTCCCCAGCTGCGGTGGGTGCTGGCCGCTAAAGCTCACAGAGGCTCGTCTCCAGGGAACCATCCCCCCAGTCTCCCTGTTCCCAGCCTGGATGGTTGCAGCCAATGACTGGCCAGGTGGGCAGACTAAAGGCCCTCTTTTGCGTCAAGGTGGGCCCACGTGTGTGGTGGGATTCATGCTCCAGCCCAGACACCCTCCCAGCCGAGCTCCGTGCCCCCAGCCCCTTGCAGGCCCTTCCCTCAATGACCGGCTTGCACCAGAATCCTTGACTCAGGTTCTGCTTCTGGGGAACTGGGCCCCAGACACTAGTTCTGGCTCCAGAGGGTTATGGAAAGCTGGCGGACAAGGCAGTGGGGCCTCGGGGGCCGGAAGCCCTGCCAGGGGCCACACTGTGTAGAAGGGGCAGGGCTGGGGCTTGAACCCAGTTCCTGGATTCCAGGTTCTGGGGGCCACACAGGAGGGCAACCCCAGCATGGCCTCCCCGGCTGGGACCTCAGGGCCGCGTGCGTCAGCTACTCCCCAGTCTGGGGCCCCGTCCACTGGGGATCGCTCGGGCCTCAGAGTTAGCCCCACTCCCCAGAGACTGGGCCAGGCGGGGCCAGGTCCCCTGCCTGCTGTGGGGGGGCAGGGGGGCACTGGTATCAGCTGGGAGCTCACTGCCCTCCTGTCCCTCCCTGCCAGCCCTGTCCACTGGGGTGCGTCTCCTGCTGCACAGTGATAGGGGAGACTGAGGTCTCCTTCGATAAAGATGCCTTGCATTTAACTAAACCTGCGTTCCCTGAATGACCCTAGTCCTTCTGGAACCCCCCTCCCGCCTTCCTTTAACTGAGGAGGGGCTGGGACCTGTCCTTGCCCAGGGCCTGGGGTCACCAGTACTCCCCACCCTTGGGTGCCCAGGGCAAGTCCTCCAGCCCCCAAGCCCCAGATGCCGGCCAGCTCCTGTCCTCCTGACCCTGTTCTGGGCATAGAGCACCTCCTCGGTGCCTCAATTCCCAAACCTTCTGGAAGCAGACAGGACCCTCGCACCTGGAAGACGATGACAAAGGCCAGCCGGGCGGCCAGGACGGCCCAGAAGTCCTTGGAGACGTCGTACTTGTGTTCCGACCATGGTGGCTCCCGGTAGTCTTTGTACCTGCAAAATGGAGTTGGGTCTCTGAGAGGAACTGGGGTCTGGCCGCACAGAGGGGCTTGTGAGTGTCAGGAAAGCCTGAGTCGGACCCTGGGCCAACTGTAGGACAGCACCCTCCCTGGAGGAAGAGGCCCCCCTCCAGCCCACTCACACGCCCAGAGAGTCTCCCCATGTTGGAGGGGGTGCCAGCACCCACGTGGGCTGGGCAGGCCAGAGCGGCGTCCCCATAAGTCCAGCCATGGGCCCACAGAAAGAGGCTCCGGGACCATCTGGTCCAGGGGTTCCAAACTTTTGAAGGCAGTGGAGCCCATTTTCTAAAAAGAAATCCCACCTGAGACTCTGGTAGGTCACACAAAGCAAGTGGGGCCTCCCTGGTTGAAGAGGGGTGGGGTCCCTAAGCCTAGAGACTCAACCCAACCCCCATCATCCACAAAACTCCAGGCAGGGCTCCCTGAAATCCAGTTCTCCAGTCTCGACCTTCTCTGTAGGGGAAACTATTGGAAAAAATGAAACGTTTTCTCAAAGTAGCCCTTGTACGACATTAACCATGCAGTTAGTGTGGTCAGGGCACCAGGGAACTGTCCCCAGGCCCGCCCTGCCCCACGGGGCCCAGCGCCCGAGGGGCACGTCTCTCCCTCTCCCAACTGTTAGCTCCTTATCTCCGTGTAATAAATACCAACCCAGCCCTCTTCTCATCACTTCCAGACATTGCCCATGAGCGCCTGCTGGGAGACAAGGTTGCTTACTTCCCTGGCCCCCAAGGTCCCACCTCTGTCCCTTGTGCAGCGGGAGTGGTGGGTGCCTCCTGGGCTTTAGGTCTGCCTTTTTCTCAGAGGCCCAGAGATGCCTGATGTGGGGCAGAGTGAGGATGAGAACCCGGGTTCTGTCCCCACCAACCGCCCCAAAATTTGGGAGGTGCTTGGTTTTAACGGGGCTGACCCCCTCTGTGTGGGAAAAGGTTCCCTAAAGCCGTGTGAGGAAGCCATGGCCGGGGCGGTTTCTAGGTGCTGGGCTGCAGCTGTGCCCTGCTGGTTACTGAAAAGCTGAGGCCCAGGTGGGGAGACCAGGAGAGGAGGCACCTAACTCTGTGGGCACAGGCCTCGCATAGACCCAGAGCCGGCTCCCGCCTTGCTGTGCATCCCTGCTCCATCGCTTGTCCTCTCTGGGCCTCGGTCTGGCATTCCCTCACTTAGTCATGTCGCAAGTATTTATTGAGCAGCTACTGCATGCCCCTGCATTCCAGGGGCAGAGCTTGCGGGGGGCACAGACAGGGCCCCTCACCCACAGAGCTTTGTGTCTGAGGGAGCTGGATGGGAGCCTCGGAGGGCCTGTTCAGAGCTAAGCTGCCAACCCCAGAGACAGGATTGGGCTGGGAACACACCCTCTGGTGCCAGCTGCTGAGCCATGCAGAAGATGCACCACCTGATCTCCGATGGGAACAGGCATCCCCTGTTCTCCCAGTGTCAGAAGCCACACACATTTTCTCTTCCCTCTTCTTTCTGTTCTCAAGGCCAGTTGCACCAGGATGCTGGGAAATGTGTTTGGGTCACCTGGCAAACTCCTATGCATCCCTCAAAGCCCACTTACACAAGAACCGTCCAGATGCCAACCCCCACCACCTGCACTGGCCTCTATCAGAGATGATCTTACAGTTTTCCTTGCTTTGCTCTTGTGCTAAGCCTGCCAGCTCTCCCTGGGGAGAATAATAATGCCCTCTCTGGGGCTGCTGTGAGCATTCAATGAGACCACGTCTGTTTCAGTGCAGGAATAAATGGTAGCCAGCAGGGGTCACAGCGCTCAGCTCTGCTAAGCTGCCTCTCCCATTCCTGCTGCCCCAGGCTGGGCTGGGTGCTGCTCCTTTGGGAGGCAGCTTGACAGGGGAGCGGCCGGCAGCACGGAGCTCACGGCACCTGCAGCACTTAATAGTGGGCAACGGTCGGGTGGGCCTGGCTAAAGCCCAAATCCCAGGGAGCAGAGTGGACTGGCCCATGGCCTTCCTTCTCTGTGGGGGTAAAAGTAACAAGGTTCTCACTTAAAAACCAGGTCTTTGCTCTGTCTCCTTGGCCTCCCCCTGCGTGGCCAGGACTCCTGACCGATGCATGGATGGGGAGGTGCTTCCGGGGGCTGGATGCCCGATGCCCGATTCTTACCCAGGAAACACCAACACTGACATTTCTGAGGGAATTTATAATAAAATGACCACCTATATCCCTGCCTTCTTTGTTCTAAATCATTCTTCCTCTCAAATTCATTTTGAGTTAAATAGGTCAGCCTGAGTGTGTTCTTGGAGTGGGATGTTCAAACAAAACGGGAGAAGTGCAGCGCTGGCTGAGAAGCGGCAGGGGTCCTGGACCGGAAGCTCGGGGGTCTCTGGGGCCTGTGCCTGCGGAGGATGGCGAGGAAGGGACCTTGAGTCCCTGCCCTTGACCCCCAGCTCTCCAGGCAGACCCTGCCCGAGGCGACCACGCAGGGCGTTGAAGCAGATCACCTGGGCCTTTCCTGTGATGTACGTGCTCACGTACATGTGCCTTGAAACATGTGGTGGGTGGGATTCTGAAAAGCGGGAAGCATGTCGTGTTGCCTGTTTGTGTGTCACCTGCCCTTTCTTGTTGGCAGGCCTGGCTGTACCGGGTCCCAGAGTAGGTGTGGTCCCTGCCCTAACACAGAACACACGGCACGTCGTGTAATTTCTCTTTAAGCACTCGGGGTCAGCTGGGCACATCTGCTGTTGCAAAGCCCTCAGTAGCACCTATGCTGGACACGTCTGCCTGCCTGTTCCAATGACTGCACGCGGTGCTGGTTTTCCATTTCTTGGGTCAGTTTTTTTTTTTTTTTTGCAAGCAGCCACATGTCACCGCTTGTTGCTGTCAGCACCCTGGACCCTGGCCCTAGTCTCCTCCGCTTCCTGCTACTAGGGCAAGGGTACGAAGACAGACAGGTAAGCTTGACAGAATATGGGCAAAGTAAGAGTAAACTGCCTTGGGGTAGATTATCCACCCTACGCAGAAAGGGCTGCGCGTCATCGCGTGGGCTTTGTGACACGTGCTCTGGCCCTTGCAGTCTTTCGTGTTCTGAGTCTCAGCGGGGCTGGAGGAGGTGCGGACTGCCCACAGATGCCGGGTGTGCCCCACTCTGCCTCCCCGGTCTCAGCCTCATGGCAAAGCCCGTGGCCAGTCGCTCCACAGTCCTCTGTTTCTTGACCCGGGATGCTGTGCCCCTGCCTGCACCTTCAGTCCTACCGTCCACGTTTCCCTTTACGCTCCAGAACAGGCTGTAGTTTCCCACCCACAGACGCCCCTGCTCACCACTCTTCTTTTACCCGCTTTGCCCCTCCCCTTGGAGTGAGCCCTACCGCCTACACCCTCTACCCGGGCTTCCTGCTACTATCACCGCTTTAACTCGATCTGTTTATGCTTCTGTTGTCCCTGCACAAAGTCCCTGGGCAGCAGGGATCATGTGGGCCATTCCCGAGCCCCAGCCCTGAGCCCCCGGCCCCTAACCCAGCCAGGCTGGCACATGGAAGATGCACAGCGAATAGCCAGGCCTGGCTCTGCCCCTCACTCGTGCCCCCACCCTCTTCCCCGCCTCCGTCTTTCCTGGGGTGCTACCTGCCCCCCCTGAGTGTCTGGCCGGCTGATGGGGCCCCGCAGGTTGGACCCTCTCAGACATCTGTTGCTTTTGCCTGCCCAGCACCCAGCACCCCAGTTTTCCTTCGGGTGCCCCCAAATCTATGGCTATGACTCCATACCCTGGCACACGACCCAGACCTAGCCAACAAGATCCCCGCACACTCTGGCAACAGTGATTGGTTCAGGGATGGGCCTCTGACCCCAGGCACGTCATTGAGACTCAATCCTAGGACTTCTGCTGACGAGTGGGAAAGAAAGCCCCCCTACTGGGACTGCCGAGCAGAGAGGACTGCTGGGGGACGCTTACTGCCTGTCAGGAAATGACGCCCACATGCAGGAATGTATAAAATTGGGAGGCAGTGTCAGAATGGGGCCGGATGACAAACGGCAGCCCCTGGATCCAGCCATGCCGGAAGCCTATCATGGACTTCTTAGTTAAAGAACTAATAAATCACATCCTACCCCTACCCCAGGGATATTTTTTTTTTTCCCCTTGAAGCAAGATTGAGCTGTTCTGTGATTTGCCCTGAAAGGATCCTGGCTTGAACTGGGGTTTTCGCAGAAGCCCACCAAATGCGGCTCTTTAAAGAGAGCTGCCTGGGCGGTACCTGCAGATCTGCACTTCGTAGCCCAGGTCTAGGGGGTCGTTGGGGGCCGTGCCATTCTGGAAGTCGCTGACATTGAAGGAGGAGAGGGTGTGGTTGACGAAGCCATGCATGGTCCCGTTCTCACTGTACATGTAGAGGTACACCAGGCGAGGGATGAAGTCCGACGTGAAGGAGATCACGAACGCCTGGGGCGGGAGCAGAGCAGTGAGTGCGGACGCCAGCTGGGAGGGGGAGGGCATGTACCCCACCTGAGCCAGGGCAGCGCTGGCCCTGGGGCCCGGCCATGTGACCCAAGTTGGCAAACATGACCCCATGGCCTCGGCTTGTCAAGTGACAAACGAAGGGTTGGGGGCATTCCCGTCAGCCCCTGCAGCACCCTGAGGAGAGGGCCCGGGGGCTGGGAGCAGGGCGCCCCTGAACGAGAAGGGGTTGGGGGCATTCCCGTCAGCCCCTGCAGCACCCTGAGGAGAGGGCCCGGGGGCTGGGGACAGGGCGCCCCTGAACGAGAAGGCCTGGGGACAATGCTGGCTGCCTCTCACCGGCTGTGTGGCCCTGGACAAATCGCCTGACCTCTCTGTGCCTCCATTTTCTCTTGTCAAACAGGGCTAACAGCGCCCGCTCTAGGTGCTTCTCCTTCCTGGCTTGTTTGAGAGAGAGCGAGGCAGGGAGGGAAAGTGCTTTGTGGATTGTGAAGTTCAGACCCAGCTCACCCTATTCTAGAGCAGTCCCCGGGGCAGTGCAGTGTAAGGCCAGTATCAGAGCATGGACCCGACGGCCTGGGGTAAAGTCCAGCTCTGCCTCTTGTTGGCTGTGTGACTTTGGGCAAGTCACCTGACCTCTCTGTGCCTCGGCTGTATCACCTGCACGATGGGGCAATAACCCTCTGCCTCCGTGGGCCGTGTGTGCACTAGTGGGTGGGTGCACTGAATGGGCTTAGAAGGGCCCAGAGCATTCTAGATGCTCAATAAATGTTAGCTGCTATTATTATTATTGTTGCTGCTGGCTGCTCTCACGAGACGTCCAGCTTGTTCCTAGCCGCTCTGCTCTCAGCGCCCCCACGCTCGTGCCCCACAGGGGCTGTACCTTGGTGTTTCCAGCCTCTCCCCATCAAAATGTGCCCCCCAGCTCAGCCCGGGTCGGGGTGTGGAGCTGTCGCTGTCCAGTGTGCAAGCTCGGCCCACGGCCTCCCTTTATAAGTGGGGTTTCAAAGCCTTAACCCAGCGGGACTGGGTGGCTGACAGGGAGCTGTCAGCCAGCAGGGAAAGCAGGTCCAGGGCTCTGAGGGTCCCTTCTCCTGGGCTGAGCATCGCTTCCTGTGCCGTGGGGACTGAGTGTCAGGGCCTCACTGTGACCCTGACCCAGCACTGTGACCATCTGCTCCAGGGAGCTGCCTGCCCGCCCCCCACTCCATCCCCGACCCTACAAGGTGCCAGGTGGCAGCTTCTGGGGGGCTCAGGCTTGGACGGCTGGTGGAGGGGTTAGGGTCACCGGGCTGAGGCGTTACAGACCCCCCTGGGGTTCTCGTGTCAGGAAGGCGTGGACCAGATGCTGGGGCAGGGCCATGGAGGGCGGGGCACCGTCCTCAGTGAGCTTGTGTGTCTGTGCGTGCCTGTGTGCGTGTGTGTGCGACTGGCAGGTTCCTCTTCTCTCTGTGTTTCAGGATTTCTCAAACTTTCTTTGAAGAGCGGGCATGAGTTTCACATAAAGGGGGAAAGTTAACTTTTTTTCTTTGGCCGTGTCGCGTGGCCTGCGGGATCTTAGTTCCCCGACCAGGGATCGAACCCGTGTCCCCTGCAGTGGAAGCACGGAGTCTTAACCACTGGACCTCCGGGGACGTCCCAAAATTAACTTTTCAGAAAAAGAGCAGAAGAGTTGCTAATGAGGTATCTCTGTGTCTCTCTCTGTCTCTGTGTCTCTGTGTGTCTCTCTCTCTCCCGCCCTCCCTGTCTCTGTCTCTCTCCCTCTCCCGCCCTCCCTGTCTCTGTCTCTCTCCCTCCCTGTCTGCCTCTATCTCCTTCTCTTGTTTGTTCTCAGGACTTGGGAGAGAGGGGACTTAGGGGCCAAGGTGGGTACAGTGGAGGGTTTTGCCCCCGGTTTCAGAGAAAGGTCGAGGAGATTTTGTCATTCCCACCAGAGCCCGCCCCACCCCTCAACAGGACCAAGGGATGCTTCTGAAGAGGAGATGCTCCTGCCAGCTGGGAACCGCTCCGAGGCTGGAGGTATGGACCAGCTCCCTAGAAGGGGAGGGGGTGCCCAGCCGCATGGCAGCTCGGCCGGGCTTCCTGGCCGAGGTCCTGAAGTCACCGGTCACTTACGTTGATTATGACGGCAAGCTTCCCGATGCCTCTGAGGATATCGTACCAGATTCCTGCGGGGAAGGGAAGCACAGGTTTAAAGACCCCCTTGCCCTGGATCTCAGTAACTCGGGCTAGCAGGCAGCAGCCCGGCCTTCACAGGGGCCGGTCTGGTCCTTTTCTGGGGCAGGTCAGACACGTGGTAACAGGGAAATGTTTGGGGAGGACCTGGGGGAGCCTGGCTGACAACAGAGCCCATGGCTTGTACTGGCTCGTCAGCTGTTTTTAAGCAAACTGTGTAGCTTCTCAAAGAGATGCTTAGAAACATCTGGTCCCTGGTTCTGAACAGTCTCCCGCGAAGCTGCGTAAACTACTGATCGGCTTGGATGGAGCCTTTTTCTAGAGAGACAAAGATTCAATTTAGACGCAGCTCCTGCCCCAAAGAGCCCACGCAGCAGTAACTGGAGACTGAAACCACGAAGTTTGATGTCCTATGAATTTTCCGTAGCTCTAGTGCCAGGAAAACTGAATTTAGGGACAGGCCAGATGCAGGGCGAGTGTCAAGGAGCAAAGCCAGGGCCCCCGGCTGGTGAGGCTGGGACCATGGCCTGGGTATAATGACTGAACAGCAGTGCGGTACAAGCCATTTCCCGTCCGGATGCTCCCTTGTTCCCATCACCCCACCTGTACCTAATCGCAGGTGAGCAGAAGGACGATTACACGGCACCTGGAGACTCACGCGCTGCTCCACTGGCCTCCCTCCCAGCAGAGACAAGAACCAGAAAGCCCAGGACGGAAGCACTTTACCCAGGGCTAGCCCCACTCCTTAGGGCCTCAATGCTGCGACTCCTGGAAGGGCGCCCAGTGCCCCTGCCCCCAACCTGACTGCGTTCCTATGAGGCTAGGCACACATCATCGAAAGCTGGGGCTGGAATCCTGTCCCAGGCACTCTCTCTCCCTGCCCGGAGCCAGATCTGAGTGATGACAACGGCACTTCTCAGGAAGGGCTGGAGGGGACAGTGGCCGGTGGTTGGGGGTCTCTACCCAGGGCACACAGAGCTGCTCGTGGGCGTTCCTGCCCTCGCAGCGAGTGCCCGTCTCGGGGGTGTATGCTGGGGGTCTGCAGAGACAGCAGGAGTTCAGGCCCATGTAGCCCAGAAGCTGGAAGCCGCAGGCTGGGACCCAGCACCCGAGGTCTGCCGTGAGGGGGCTCCCCAGCCGGCGCCGGGGAACCCACTCCATGAAGCAAGCATTTACGCTGCCCGCTGCAGACCCTTCTGCGGGGCCTCGTGGGAGTAACGCTCACCTCCCTGCCCGTCAGCCACCCGTGCAGGCTATCACCGAAACCGAGATGCGAAGTTCGTCCCGGTTCTGTTGGGTCTCCCCACGAGCGCAGCGCTGTTTGATTCACTTTCGTGCTGGAGCAGCGGCAGGGCGGTCACGGGGCCTGCACTCCTCGGGGCACTAGATCCACCACCCTTCCCATCTCTCCCGAAGGAAGCACTCGAGGAGCAAGTGAGCGAGAGGCAGCTCCTCGGATGACGCATCTGTACAAAGTCAGCGCTGTGCAGGGCCCACCCTCACGGCTGGCCACCTCGGGGGCTGGGAGCCCTTCTGGAGACTCCACGCTCCCGGGGAGCACATCCTTCATCCCTCCTGGGTCTAGCACGCAGCCTGGCACGTGGGGCTGGGTGCTGTTGGCTAAGTGTTGGCTGAGTGACTGTATGAACGTAGAAAGCCCTTCCAACTAGGCTTCGTGCCCGAGCAGAGGTTGCCACATCCAGGTGCGTGGGTGTCTCCTCGAGCTTGCCCGCTACTTAAAAAATGCTGGTGGGGGCTTCCCTAGTGGTGCAGTGGTTGAGAGCCCGCCTGCCGATGCAGGGGGCACGGGTTCGTGCCCCGGTCCGGGAAGATCCCACATGCCGCGGAGCGGCTGGGCCCGTGAGCCATGGCCCCTGAGCCTGCGCGTCCAGAGCCTGTGCTCCGTAATGGGAGAGGCCACAACAGCGAGAGGCCCGCGTACCGCAAAAAAAAAAAAAAAAAAAAAAAATGCTGGTGGGAATGTAAGTTGATACAGCCACTATGGAGAACAGTATGGAGGTTCCTTAAAAAACTAAAAATAGGGCTTCCCTGGTGGCGCAGTGGTTGAGAGTCCGCCTGCCGATGCAGGGGACACGGGTTCGTGCCCCGGTCCGGGAGGATCCCGCGTGCCGCGGAGCGGCTGGGCCCGTGAGCCATGGCCGCCGAGCCTGCGCGTTCGGAGCCTGTGCTCCGCAACGGGAGAGGCCACAACAGTGAGAGGCCTGCGTACCGCAAAACAAAATAAAACAAAACAAACTAAAAAATAGAACTACCATACGACCCAGCAATCCCACTACCGGGCATATACCCTGAGAAAACCATAATTCAAAAAGAGACATGTACCACAGTGTTCATTGCAGCTCTATTTACAATAGCCAGGATATGGAAGGCAGGATATGGAAGTGTCCATCCTCGGATGAATGGATAAAGAAGATGTGGCACATATATACAATGGAATATTACTCAGCCATAAAAAGAAACGAAATTGAGTTATTTGTAGTGAGGTGGATGGACCTAGAGTCTGTCATACAGAGTGAAGTAAGTCAGAAAGAGAAAAACAAATACCGTATGCTGACACATATATATGGAATCTACGGGAAAAAAAAAAGGGTCATGAGGAACCTAGGGGTAAGATGGGAATAAAGACACAGACCTACTAGAGAATGGACTTGAGGATATGGGGAGGGGGAAGGGTAAGCTGTGACAAAGTGAGTGGCATGGACATATATACACTACCAAACGTAAAATAGATAGCTAGTGGGAAGCAGCCGCGTAGCACAGGGAGATCAGCTCGGTGCTTTGTGACCACCTGGAGGGGTGGGATCTGGAGGGTGGGAGGGAGGGAGACGCAAGAGGAAAGAGATATGGGAACATATGTGTATGTATAACTGATTCACTTTGTTATACAGCAGAAACTAACACACCATTGTAAAGCAATTATACTCCAATAAAGATGTTAAAAAGAAAGATACAATGCAAATAGAAAAAAAAAATGTTGATGGATGTTTACAGACCGGGATGACGTATTTTTAAAAAGCGAAACTTGCTACTTCTAAAGGAGCCTCAGCTCTGGGTCAGCATCGGGCTGGCATCTCCATGACAACAGTTGGCCGTGGCTGGCAGTGGTGCCTCCTTCAGGCCACACAATGCACTGCAGGTCTCTCTGTACCAAGGCAACTCCCTTTATCACCACCAGTCGCTTAGAGAGACATTTAACCAAACCCACACCTGACTAAAGTGGGGAGACAAAAAAACCCCGAGGGTTGGGTGTTTCACGGGAACAAGCACGCCTGCTGTATATGTTTCGTCCACTCCTTCTTGCGGCCCCGCCTGGCCCCGAGGGCTCTGAGCTTGAGAACTCCGAGTGGGGGGCCGGGGTGCCGATGAGCCGGGCAAGTTGAGGTTTCCGGGCAGGGGGCTGCCTCGGGGGGGGGGGCGGCTCCTGAGCACAGCAGGAGGAAACGAGTCTGCGGCGGCCCAGGCAGCGGCCCAACGGGCTGAGACAGGTGACAACAGAAAACGGGGCTGCCGAGGTGGGAGACGGGTGGGCCAGCGAGGGCTTTCCACGGCCCGGGGCTGAGCCGGGCTTCCAGGTCCTGCAGTGCCTTTATGTCCGGGCCGACGGTCCTCTGTGCGATCCCCACCCCAGAACCGTGGGCTCCTGTTGCAAAAGTGCAGAACCCGGACGCCGCTCCGGCCCGCAGGATGAGCCTCTTCTGCAGCCTTGACCCTCCAAGCTATTCCGACACACATTCTGCACTCCAGGATAAGAATCGTTGCTCTGACGACCTCGAGGTACAAGGGGCTGATGCTGTCTGGGACAAATCTTGGCTTCGCTTATGAAAATCTCGCGGGGGGAGATGCCTCATTTCCATCGGCCTTCTTCAAGGCATCACTGCTGTCCCAGGAGACTCTAAGCCCCGTTTCCAAGCGCACGTCAGGGAGGTGTTTAGACGCGCCTGTCGACTCTCAGCACCCGGGAGCTGAGCTCAGGCAGAGTTCCTCACTCGGAAGGCTCTGAAGAATGAGGATGAGGGCAGGAAGCATGCTGGGAGTCAAAGGTCCAGACCAGCAGGGACTGCGGTGCTGGAGCCGGTTCCCACGTGCGCACGCGGCTGGGTCACTGCAGCCACTCGCCACGCCCCCCCCCCCCCCCCCCCCAGGGCCAAGCAGGGCGGTCGCGGCGCCTGCGCTTTGTGGCAGAGCTTCCTCCAGACACCCCTGGCGCCGTGGGTGCAGGTCATGGGGGCCACTGGGGCCCTCTGTCCCCTCAGGGCCCTGCACGGACCACAGGAGGAATACAAAAGCCTCTTCAAGGAAAGGTTACCGTGGAGGAGGCCATAAACAAACCCAGATTATGCTCCAGCTGACCAGGCAGGAACCAGGAAGGGAGCAGCCAGTCTGTAAGGACTGGGAATAATCGAGGAGCCGCGATCAGAAACCCTGAGGATGTGATCCAAGCCCTGCTCGTGGTGGGAACGACAACACCCACCAGGGCTGCGGAGGGCCGGTGGCAGCGTGGCGCCCTGGTGCTCCCTTCCACCCTGGGGGGCTGCAGGCTCTTGGTGCTGCTACAGGACATGGCCATGGCTCTGCCAGGCACAGATGCCAAAGCAAACTCTGGCCACCGTGGACACGCCTGGGGCCTCCGGGCGCCTGAGAATCGGGCCTTTGTAAGCGACAAGTGGCGGGAGGCGACGCTCTTTTCTTCACGGCCACTGGGCCCGGGCTCAGAATTCCCAAGGACTGTCCAGGGAGTGCCTGGCGGGATGACCATCTGCCCCATGCAGGCCTCAGGCGTGCAGCTCACGGAGGTGTGCCGGGAGGGGCCGAGGGCTTGAGCGCTCCGCTTCCAGCTCAGCTCCACTAACCACCTGGCCTCAGTCTCCCTATCTGGAAAATGGGACTGAGGATTTGCCCCAGCTTCCTCACGAGGATCCTGGGGGGACTCGACAGCTGAAAGCCCCAGAGAAAGTCCAATGCCAGGCACAGCTCTCGGGGGTCGTCCTCAGAGCAGGGCGGGGTACGCTTCCGAGAGCCCTGGGTTCCACGTCACTTTGATCTCGAGGCGGGGATTTGCAAACCCGGCCTGTGGCCCAAATCAGTGCATGGCTGGTGTTGTTGGATGACCCACGAGCAAAGAATAGCTCTTGCATTTTCAAGTGTGAGTGAAAAAAGCGTGAGAAACTTAGCCTTTCGGTGAGAATTCTGCACATCACCTCAGTCCACAGAGACAAAAACGTTTACTCTCCGGCCATTCATGGGAACGTGAGCCGGGCTCTGTCTCAGTGCAGCAGCAAACCCCCCCGGCCCTGTGGCCACGGCCCTCCCGGCTACGTAGGGGTGTGGTGTGAGGGGCGAAGGCTCGCTCCAAGGCCACAGATGAGGCAGAATCAGGGACCCTGGGGGCCAGAAGGGACTTCACAGGGCCAGTGAGTTCTGGGGCCTTAAAATCTTTTAAAATCATAAACGAAGTCTAGGAGGGAGTACATCTCTTTGCCGGGTCTTTGCTGATTGTCTGGGTCGTCCAGATAGAAAGGAGAGACTAAAGTGTCAAAACACAGGGCGATGACCTCTGTACTGCAGCTGGGCTTAGACGTCCCTCCTGGTAGAACAGCGAGCGTGCCTGGACCCTCTCTAAGCCTGGGGCCGGCAGGTCACATCACGGAGCCCGGAGCACAAATGTGAACCAGGTGAAATCACCGATATCTGAGCACGTCTGAATCGTGAAAATGGTAATTTCATCCGGTTCAACCTGAGAGGCTGCACCGTGTAAAGCCGGACTCCAGGCTTCTCGGGGGGCGGGGGTGGATGGTGGAGAATCAGTGGGCCTGGCATCATCAGTGGGTGAGGGCCGCACCATGGGGCCCAGCACGGGCCGAGGAGCCCCTGGCTGGGGATGCAATGGCCTCGGGGCGTTTTCAACAAGGGCGACCCAATGCCAAGGGCGAGAGAAGGTTTTGGAAGGAGTGATGAAGCATAATCTTGCATTTTTGCAAGATTATATTTGGGCTACAAAAGCCCAACCCAGACTTCTCTGGTGGCGCAGTGGTTAAGGATCTGCCTGCCAATGCAGGGCACACGGGTTCGAGCCCCGGTCCGGGAAGATCCCACATGCCGCGGAGCAACTAAGCCCGTGCGCCACAACTACTGAGCCTGCGCTCTAGGGCCCATGTGCCACAACTACTGAGCCTGCGCACCTAGAGCCCGTGCTCTGCAACGAGAAAAGCCACCACGATGAGAGACCCATGCACCGCAACGAAGAGTAGCCCCCGCTCGCCACACCTAGAGAAAGCCCGTGCGCAGCAACGAAGACCCAATGTAGCAAAAAATAAATAAAAATAAATAAATTTATTTTAAAAAAAAAAAGCCCAACCCAAAGATCTATCTCGCTGGTGTGCAAACCTTATTTTGGTAAAATGACAGATAACATCCCTAACACACAATTCAATCTTGTTTGTTCTAGGAACCAGCACAGAACTAGCACAGGTGCTGTTGTAACTAAAATTGTGTTCAATAGGAGATAAAACGAATATATTTTGTAATTTTCCATCTCATTTCAAGATAAAATCCCAATAAAGACTTTTTTGTTTTCACCCTGAAAATTGGGTCCCGGATTAAGCTGATTCCCTTTAAGATACGACGAGCATCGTCCTTGCTGGTGCGGGCCAGCTGTGGCCAAGGCGTGCATGGGGCTCTGAGCCCTGCCTGCTAGATCCCCCCACTCCTGGACAGACGGGCACCCACATATGCTTAAATGCCTCTGGTGACGGGGAGCTCACCACTCCACAAGGATGTCGGTTCCACTTTCAACACCTTTGACTATTCGAAAGTTAGTCCTTATGCTGGTGTTAAACGTCCCCCAACCCCAAGCCCCTCTTCCACACGGATGAGGAGCCCCTTAGCGACTCGGGGTTAAAAAGCCCAGGCTGCTCTCGGCCCTGACCCGACAGGCAGGTGACACGATGCTCTTCTTTCATTGCTGGGAGGGGGCTCCCTCTTTCCTTTACTCTTCTGTGAATGTTAAATGACTAAACGATACACTCTGTAGGAAGGCACTGCTGAGCAGCTGCTATTAGCTGGTCTGGCTCTGTGCTCTGGGGCCACGCAGACAGCCGGGGAGGGGCAGGGGTGCTGAGGGCCATCAGAGGGAATGTACCTTGTGGGCCTCCTGGAGCAGCACACCGGGGAGCAGCTCTGATATCCGAGACACGAGCTCTTTCCCAAGTGTTCTCCGCGGCCCACACATCTCAGGAGTTAGCAGCTCGGGGTGGGGTGGAGAGGGGCCTGGAGGCCCTGCATCCTCACCCCCCGCCCCATCTCTGACCCTGTCCCCAGGGCAGGCACAGTGAGGAGCCCGGGACCCCACTTTGCTAGCTCTGCCTCTGGCTTCCGGGGAGCAGCATCCGTTCCCCAAGCCCAGTATGTCCTCCAACCCCAGTGCCCAGGGCACTCACCGATGTCCTTGGCTCTGACGGCCACGGGTCTTCGGAGCTCGGTGATGAACTTCTTGGCGTCCAGGCGTATCTCAATGATGTTGTTCAGCAACGCAAAGAGCGGCGCCAGCGGGAAGGACGCAACGAACAGGGTGACAAAGCCGAACTGGATGACTGCAGAGAGGAGGGGGCGGCGGTCAGCGTGCACTGTCCCTGCTCCGGGATGGCAGGACCCCCGCCCCACGCCCCCGGGTCGGACGGGGCCCTGCCTCCCATGTGTAAGAGGGGATCTCGGACACGCCCAGGCCGGGAGGCAGCTGTGGGCAAGGTTCCAAGTTTTGCTCTGGACCTGAGTCTTGTCTCTTGAATAAAGGCCATGTACTCACTTATCATATGTCTGATCTTAAAAAATCACCAGTTAACGGGGAAAAGGTACCCATGAGCACAAAGGCCCAGCCTCAGTCACCCCGTGTGCGGGCCGGGACGGTGCCCTAGTGCTTCCTAGGACCTGGCGGGCCCGCGAGCATCACTGCGTCTCCAACAGCCCCCAGCGCCCCCCTCCTTCGGGCCCCGGGGAGCCGGTCAGGGACCGCCGCCCACTGTCTGGACAATCTCGCCCCTCTGCCTCCCTCCCTCACTGTCCCTCCTTCTGCTCATCGTGGGCCGGCGGGGCAGGTCGGGGAGAGGGTGCTGAATGGAAGTGAGTGGAGGAAGCTGGCTCAGGAACTGCACAGCCGGATGTCGCCCAAGGGCGCTCGGTGCCAGGTGGGAAACAGGGAAGCCGGCAGAACGCGGCCCCGGGCCCAGCGGGCTGAGCGTGACCATTGTTAGCGCGGCAGGGTGCGTGGAGGCTCTGTGTGATCCCTCGTCCCAGAGTCACGTCCCTGGCCCCTCACGTGCCCCACGGGGGCTCCGCGGGATGCTTCTGCGGATGCTGGCCTTGCCTGAAGGCTCTGGAGATGATGGACGGGATGGAGGCCACTGGATAAGCTCGGCGTCGGGGCCAGGGGGCTGCTGAGCCCCGAGGCTGCAGGTTCCCCGACTCCCGAGTGACACTGCCTCCCCTTGCAGGGACAGCAGTGGGGAGGGCAGCAGGAGGCACGGGTGGGTCACGCCCACCGGGCCTTTTCTTCCACCTACCCCATCCCAGCCCGAGTCGGCCTGGAGGAGACTGCCAGGCACAGGGTGGCTGCTCCTTGGGTGGGCAGGAGGGGCCTCCCCCAGGAATTTCATTTCACTAAACCCCAGAGGACCCAGGGCTCTCCAGCCACCATAAAAGTTAAAATCTGGGGACTTCCCTGGTGGCACAGCGGTTAAGAATCCGCCTGCCAATGCAGGGGACATGGGTTCGAGCCCTGGTCCGGGAAGATCCCACATGCCGCAGAGCAGCTAAGCCCGTGCGCCACAACTACTAAGCCCACGCGCTGCAACTACTGAAGCCCGCACGTCTGGAGCCGGTGTTCCACAACAAGAGAAGCACCCGCTCGCTGCAACTAGAGAAAGCCTGCGTGCAGCAATGAAGACCCAATGCAACCAAAAAAAATAAATAAATAATAGTAAACTTAAAAAAAAAATGAAAATCTGGGGAAATGACCGACTGCAGTCTCTCAGCAGATCATAGGCTGCTGTTCTCGGTGTCCATCCGCCCACGGGGTCAGGCAGTGGAGACCCTCCTCCCAGGCCCCACGATGAACATAAACAGCCGGGCAGAGGGCAGGCCTGGGGAGGCGGCACCCACAGGGCAGGGAGCTGCCCGTCTGCCTCCGGTTCAGCCTGGATTTGATTCCGGGACAAAACAGAGGATGTCACCCAGACACCACACCATCTCCTTGTCTTAAGTCTCAGAGTGTTATGGCACCGGCGTCCGGGAAGCTGGGAGTGACTTACTGGGACCAACTCTGCCAACAGGGAGGGAGGTGCCCGCGGTACAATTAAACAGAACTGCTCCTGAAACCCAAGGCCACCCCACCCCTGACCAGCCCACCCTGCAGACCAGTCCCTGGCTGGTTTGCCCAGGTGCCTGTTGAAACGCAGAGTCCCGGGTCCCACTCCGCGAAGACCAGGATTGGGCCCGGGAACCAGCATTAACTTTTTTTTTTTTTTGCTGCACTGCAAGGCTTGAGGGATCTTAGTTCCCCGGCCAGGGATCAAACCTGGGGCCCCGGCTGTGGAAGCCCAGAGTCTTAACCACTGGACCACCAGGGAAGTCCCCCAGCATTTAAGATAAGCTGTCCATGGTGGTTAGGGGGCACGACACAGGGACCCCTCTGCGTGAGTCTCAGCTTTCACTCATCCATTCATTCAGGGAGCACATATTGAGCACCCACTGTATAGCTGGACCTGTGCTAGGGGCAGGGGGTACAGCAGTGAAGAAAAAAGACCTGCTTTCATGGAGCTTTGATTCTACAGGAGAGGCAGATGGTGGAGGAATGAGAAAGGGTTGGGGACTAAAGATATCAGCTGTGGTGAGAACCAGAGAGCAGGGGGAGGGGCTGCGCCTTTTAAACCCTGTGGTGGGGAAGACCCCTCTGGTGGGGGACATTCTGAGCAGAGCCCTGGAGGAAGGGAGAGAGGGAGTGACGCTCATACCAGGGGAAAGCGTTCCGGGCAGGGCACAGCCAGCGCAAAGGCCCCTCGGCAGGAGTGACCTCTGTGAGTTTGGGTAACAGCAAGGAGGCCAGCGTGGCCCAAGTGGAGGGAGAGGTCGGAGGTGGGGTCAGGGAGGCTCCAGGTGGCTGCCGCGCAGGCCACACCTGGCCTGTCCCCTCTCTCTCTCGCCCCACTCCTGGGAGTCATGTGCCGCCTCTGGGCATCCTCCCATCCAGCGGCCCAGCTGCAGGTGACATGGCTGAGTCCTGGGTGTGTCCCGCTCCGTGCAGGGACCGCAGCGAGCCCCAGGCGGCCAGCTGGCCCTTTTCCGTCCTGCCCCATCTCCCAGGACAGGATTCTCCCGTCACTCACTCATCTCCATGTACTCCGGGGTGAGGCCCGCGAAGGGTTCCAGCGTGTAATCCACCTCGTACCGCTGCTTCTTCTTTACGTACTCGTCGTGGTCAGAGGGGCTCTGGTGCTTCAGCCTCAGATAACGGATGAACTTCTTCATTTTCCTGAAAGACACATGACGTCACCTCGGTTAGGTTTCCAGGAAGGTGGGCTCGGGGGTCTGGCACCTCCAAGCTGTTTTTCCAATTCTCTGAGCCATCGAGCGTTCTCAATCCTGAACGAACATCTTGGTGATGACCCCTCTGTTGATGATTTCCTTGGCCGTTTTCCCCAGGGGCAGGGGGCAAGCCTCACTGCTCTGTTTGTGACATGAGGAAACGGAGGCCAGGGAGGGTCCCTCAGGTGTCAGGGGTCTGTCCATCCCCAAGCAGACGTGACTGCCTTGGACCACGGAGGCTGGCACGTGGGTTTGGGGCCGCCTGTGGGTACCCTGCGTCCTCAGCCAGTTGGGAGCAGGGGTCGTCCTGGCCTCGTCCCTGGCCTCGTCCCCTAGGGGTGGCTACTGCCCGTCTTCCTCCCGTGTCCTCACCACCTCCCTGTTTCCGGTGCCCCCAGCCTGGTCCAGGCCCTGCATCACCTGTCACCCAGACTACCGCAAGAGCCTCCCGAGCGCCCCGAGGCCCCGATCTCCCCCTTGCTCCGCCGTGACCTGAAGCCGACGCTACTCACGGGATGCCGATCTCAAACAGGTTGTTCTGGATCAGCTGCTTCCCCAGCATGATGATGCTTAGCTGGATACACAGCTCCATCAGGCAGCCCCCCGGGGCGCACTGCGCACAGAGAACGGCGTCAGCCCCCCCCCCCCCCCCCCGCCCTGCCTATCGGGAGAGACGGCCCCAGCTCCCAGCGACTGGGGTCGGCCCTCCTCGCGACGGGCTCCACATCGAGCCCCCGGAACCTTGGAATGGAACCTTATTTGGAAATAGCGTCTTTGCAGATGTGACCGAGTTAAGATGAGGTCACGCTGGCATAGGGTGGACCCTGCTCCGATTGCCGGTGTCCTGATAAGAGGAGGAAACACACAGGCACACTGAGGGGAGGAGGCCCCGTGAAGACGAGGCAGAGATTGGAGAGGCCCATCGATGAGCAGGGTGAGGCCAAGGATCGCCCGCGGCCGCCAGAGCTGGGAGAGAGGCCTGGAGGAACCCTCCCTAGAACTTTCGGAGCGAGCGTAGCCCTGCGGACACCTTGAGTTTGGACTTCTGGCCTCTGGACCCATAAGAGAATAAATCTCTGCTGTTTTAAGCGACCTGGTCTGCGGTATCTTGTTACAGCAGCTCCGGGAAGCTAGTACAACCTGGCCAACAGGCTCTCGGGGCTGCAGCAAGGCTCAGAGCGGAGCACACTGCCAGGGAGTAGGCAGCGGCGGGGCTGGGTCTCAGGGCTGCTCCTGCCGCAGGGCCACGCAGGCTAGGGCCGTGCAGCTGGGCAGCCGCGGGGTGAGGGAGCCTAATGCCCTGTGGGTTTGTACCGGGGGCCGGGCAGGCCGTCAGAAGCTTAACTTGTCCAAGTGAAGGGAACTCAAGGGACACTGGGTGACACTCTGGGGCACAGCTCACTCCTCTCTGAGTCCTGAGCAAAACTTTATATACCATTACCAAAGAATTTATCTGGGACAGCCATCAATCTCATTAAAAAAAAAAAAAGACGTCCTCCGCTTTATTCTACTCCACAAAGCATTTCCTCAACTTCTCCAATCATTAAAGAGCTTAACAGGGTGTCATCCATGTAAATGACGTGTTGTATGGCGGGGGAGCACGTCGTGGGCTTCTCACAAACATCCCTTACTGCGGATGAGGCCTATGTCTTGGGATGTTCAGGGGCCGGCATTTAGGTGGTTGAACTTCTAGACTGTGCCCCAGGCAGCCAGATGACCCTGTACCTGATGCCCACCCCAATCCTCCCCACCCTGTTTCACAGAATCTTTATCAAGAAGACCCTGATAAAAAAAGAGCCTTCTTTCCCGATATGCTGAACTATTCTGGAAGTTGGAAATTTGGACTGGTTTCCCTGAGACCTGAAGCCTGGCTTGGTCTGACGGAGCTGACGGAGCAAGTCTGGGGGCCAGGACTCAGCGGCAGAAGGCAGCTGGACGACTCACCAGACCTGGAGTGGCCGGAATCGCTGAGCAGAAGCCCAAGGTCACCAGCATTCCGCTGGGCGGGGAGAGAGGTGGGCATTTCAATGTTAAAGTAAAAGAAGCATAGCTGAGTCCTGTTTTTTCCTCACTAATTCATCTTAACCAAAGAGAAAAACATTCAAGGTCTTACAGAAAAAGAAAAAAAAAAAAAAAAAAAGCGGGTGTAACTTTTTGGCTTCCATGACCCTGAAGAGATGTTCTCCTTTTAGGGTAATCCTATATGGACAGGCCAAAGGAGATCGAAGCCCCATCCCTGCAGCTGGAGAACAGAGCAGGGGTCTCTCAGGGCAGGGAACCGTCAGGTTTGCTGTGAGGACGGAACCAAGAAAGCGGAGCAGCGCGTACGATCTCGTTACCTCTTCCATCCGGAAAGAACGGAAAATGTACACGTAGTCGCCTGGGCGTCCGACAAACCTGCAACAATTGGGGGTCATTCAGAGAGGGGAGAGCGGGCTCGGGGGGACCCCCAGGTGGGGACTGGGCCGTGTCATGATTCCCCAGGTCAGAGCCTCCCGTGTCTCACAGGCTTTTCCCTCCGCCCACGTCACCGACTAAGAATCAGCCACAGGGGTTTTCTGGCGGTCGAACGCTCATGTGATCCCCAAACCAACAGGTGGGTAAGAAAACACAGCTTCAGCGGGAAACCAAGAGGCTGAAGGGCAGATAGAGGGGAGGAGCCCAGGAAGGGAAGAAGGTACAGCAGCCTAAGGGCAGAGGGCGCCACCCGCCGTGGCAGGGTCACGGAACCACGCTGGAGGCTGTGGACCGGCTGGGGTGCGGGTGGTCCCTGAGGCCGCCTCTCAGCCTCCTGTGGGATGAGGGAGTAGGGGGCCTCTGAGAGCCTGCTCCGATGTGGGTGTTCTCAGCGGGGCCTGGGCACCTCGGCCCAGCTCCAGGACCCCAGGGTGGAGTGGTACTTATAAATCACATCATGCCAAGGAAGGTGACTTCGGAAGGGGTTCTGGGATCAGCCCTGCCAGCCTCTAGGCGGAGGGGTGGTGGGGAGTCTTGGTGGGTGGGCCACAGGCCCCGATAAACCCAGGACGGCTCCAGAGGGTCAGGGCATGGGGTTCACCCCCCCACCAGCCTGGAACACCAGCGGCTGCCCTTCCTGTATCTTCTCCTGCAGCCCTCATCCCCCGCACTGTGGGAACCCCTGGAGCTTGCTGCCTGGGATCCCTGCTTCCCAGGGTTCTGTTCCCTGAGGTCCTCAATGTCTAGGGTCCCTGCTTCCCGGGTCCCTGCTGCTTGGGGTCCCTGTTCCCTGGGGTCCCTGCTTCCCAGGGTCCTTATTCCCTGGGCTCCCCGATGTCTAGGGTTCCTGCTTCCCAGGGTCCCTGCTGCCTGGCGTCCCCAACGTCTAGGGTCCCTGCTTCCCAGGGGACCCTGCTCCCTGGGGGCCCAGCGGGAGCCAGGCCTCTCCCCCCAAACTCGGTGGCAGTGGGAGCCACACTGACTGCTCTGCCCTGGGCCCAGGTGCCTCCCACCTGAAGAGAGATGAGGGAGGGGAGCCTTCTACTGGACTGTGGAAAAGCAGTGTGTTTCAGTCACCGAAGAAGCCCCTACCGGCCTTTGAAGAACGCCACGTAAAAGATGGGGGTGTAGGAATTCACGAACTTCAGCAGGAAAGCCTTGAAGATCAGCCTCTCCTCGAAGCTCTTCTCCGTCTTTGGAACCTCTAGAAGGAGTGAGACATGCGCCGCTGAGCCACTGCCCCGGGCCAGGCTGACCACTTCCCTCAGCTGTCACAGCAGTGAGGCTCAGAGAGGGTGAGTGACCAGCCCAAGGCCCCACAGCCGGAGGGAGGCGACCTGGGGCCGCCTGGCTCCAGGGCTCAGCCAGGGCACTCACCGATCTTGGTGAGCCACCTGGCTATGCAGCCGTACACCTCGTCCAGGAGGATGATGACCACCAAGTTGATGATGACCGCCGTGGCCGTGACAGTGACCCGGATGTTGGACCGCACGGAGGGGGAGGAGTTCATGGCTAAGGCGGCGGCCGTAGAGATTCTGTAGATGATGACGCCGAGGACGATGGCGAAGGTCACTGCGATCTGCGGAGGGAGGAGGGGATGCTCTTGGCTGGGTCCCCTTGGGCCCATCGGAACCTACCCCGGCTCCCTGGGCCCAGCTGTCCCCCCACCCAGGAGTACTTCCGCTGCAAAACCAAGATGGGTGTTTCTTGTCACCCACCAAATGCCATGGGCTTTATGGGTGCTCACTTCACAGATGAATGAGTGGCTAGGTTCTGTTTCGTAGAAGAGGAGACATGTTCAGAGAGGTTGCGCCACCAGGCCAGGTCACCCAGCACGTGAACTGGGATTTTTCCAGGTGTGCCTACCAAGCTTGGAGGGCAAGGTTCTGCCACTCGCTATGGGGCATCGTGACGTCTTGCCCACTGTCCCCGACACGACTTAGGGTCGCTGCAACCCCAGAAGCTGCCTGGCTTGTGTGACGGCAGGCTGACTACAGGGGGGGCTTCCCCCCAGCCTGGATGACCCTGAGTGGAAGCAGTGACGTTCTCCATGCTATTGCAAGAGGTGGGTGGGGCGTGGGATGGTCTGGTCCCACTGGCAACGCTGCAGGCCTGGCTGGGACAGATGGATGGGGTCCCTTCTCCCAACCTCGCCAGGAGCCACCCACACCCTTCGGCTTGTCCCTGGGAACGAGACCCTCATCTTGCCCAAACCACTGTGGGACCAGAACATTCCCTAAAACTTGGACTGGCGGTCGCTTGAGAGGCCGGGCTAGGCTAGGCTGACAAGTCTGTTCTGTGTGGAGCCGTGTGTCTGCCTGGGCTCGTCTTCCTTATCCCCCAAGGCCCTGACTCGCCCTGGAAGACCTTGTCCTCACTCTGTCCTGTCCTAACGGTGAGGATGCCTGCAAATCCCAGTCCTGAGGGGACACTGAATGGAGGGCAGTTGTGCAGGGCTGTCACCCGAGCCCGACTGCACTGCACCCTCTGTGTGTCCAGGGTCCTGGGCATGTCACTCCCGCTGAGGCTGTGCAGGGCGGCCCACCCCTGACAGAACGGCCCCTCGAGGCTCCCAGGACAGCCCTGGAGGGGCACTGAGCCATGCTGTGTGCCTCTGATTGCAGCTTGGAAGGGCTATGGCTGCTTCACCCCAGAGGGAGGCCACAGCGACGGGCATCTCCCAGGAAGCTCTTATTGTAAATTTCGGGCCAGTAACTCTGTAGCTGTCCATATCTGCGGGCGACTGAACGGTGACCACACACGCCCGGGGAATGTCCTGATGAAGTGGGGGCGCCCTGTGGTGAGGTGTGGGTACCTCTCCCCGCCAGCTCCCAGCTCCTGGAATGCAGGCTTTCCTGGGAAAATCCCTCGCTCCTGCCAAGAGGCCCCTCCCAGGGGAAGGCACCGCCCTGGGCTCTGGGACGTCCCTCCTGCCTGTGCGTGGAGGTGCAGACGGGGCACCAGGCCTTCAGGGTGACTCAGCAAGGTGTCATGGGGGTGCACCGGCCTTTCCCTGTCAGAGGGCCGGTGCACCCCCATGACAAGCCCTATAGCTGTGTCCCCTCCTGGGTGCAATGCCCCCTCTGGAAGGTAAGGGCTGTGAGGGCCAGGGTTTGGCCACTGTGTTCATACCAGCATCTCCAGGGTCAGGAGCACGGGGGCACCTTGTAGGTGCTTGACTGCTATTTGTTCGGGGAAGGAAGCTCCCGAGTGCAGGACAAAACCGATTCATCTGTGATGGGGTCCCCAGGACCTCAAGGGCCAGCTAGTTCCCTAACCCACTGTCCCACCTTTGCGGCAGTGACAATGTGCCCATTTCCCCGCCCCTCTGCAGACGGGGGGGCCAGATGCAAGCAGAGGTGTGGGCAGGCCTTCTGGGAAAGCACATTCAAAGAGGGGCAGCCTCCGCTGGCCTCTGTCTCCTTCCCCTTCCTCCTGCCTGGAAAGTGGAGGTGATATTGGAGGTGGGGCAGCCATGTTGTGACCAAGAGGGACACAGGCACAGGACAGGTGTGCAGAAGGCCAGAGAAACCTGACGGAGGTGCCAGACCAGCCCTCCACTGCCCACCATCTTGATCCTTATTACGAGAGAAACTCGAAACCGCCTGGAGACTATTCAAGGAAGTGACCCGTAACACGAGGGCTCTTGCCCGAACTTGCTGTGGCGCAGAAGGGCCCACAGCCTCCCACCTCCTGTCGCCCCCTCGCTGGACCTTCCGTGCTGACATTGCTGCTTCTCTGCCAGGAGGGGCTGAACCTTGCTGCCTGAGTCTTCTATTTCCCGCACCCCGTCCACCGTCGGGTGAGCCCCGTGGATGCTCCAGGCAGGGACCACGTCATCCTACGTTACCCCGCCAGCACTCCTGTGCTATTTGGGGAGTGTGCTCCAGGATCCTCAAAACACGGCTGGGCCCACTGCCACCCACTCATCCTGACAGCCCAACGGCCCTCCCCCCACCCCCCAGTGGCTCCCAACCCGTGGTCTTGGGGGTCCCCACCACACATCTCTTTACATCAGAGAGGTCCTTCTTGCCGTGTGAGAGAGTGTTAGGGGAAACGGAGTCCTCCCTCTGCTTCCAACTATTCAGGTTAGGGGGCCTCAGATGCCACCCCCAGTGGAAAACCAAGGCAAGCCCACCTGTGTGTCTCCAAGTTCATACGGAAGGGCGGGGGGTGTCTCAGGGCAGATTGTCTGCCTGGCCTCTGGTCTGGGGAGGGGGTGAGACCTCTGGCCTCCGTTTCCTCAGCAGCAGGAGGGGGACAGGCAGCTGTGAGGCCCTCAGGCCACTGGGCACAGCCCAGCCCTTGGTCCACAGCAGCCATGCGGATGACCTTGATAGCAAGGTCATCGCTACAGTGACCACAGGTGGCCCTGACCCATTGTGGGGGGAATGAAAGCATGGCTAGCATGGGCCTGAGGCCTTCCAGGGATGCAGCCCAATTAACTGGGGATTAAAATCCCCTAATAGAGCCGGCCACAGAGTTGGCAATTCATTCAAATCAGCAGCGGCCGGATGAACCTGGCGTCACCGGCCCTCTGTCACCTGCGTGGCATCGTCCTGATTTTTGTCCTGTGTGTTCTTCACTTACTGGTTTTCTTTAAAAGCCCTCCGTTTTGTCTTAAATAATACCTGTGAACTCCTAGGTTTGAATGACTAGTTACTTATACGTGTCACTCTCAGAATGAAAGATGGGTGTCAGGGACGAAAGGAAACCACCGCACGGGGCCTAGGGCTTGGGAAGCCCCCTGGGGGGTCACTGCAGAACCCTGGCCCCTCCCCAGTTTAGGGGGCTGGTGGAATCCCCCCACCACCCTGCCTAGCCTGGGATGAACACAACTGCCACGAGGATGGCTGGCCCCATCCAGGTGAGCACCGCACACCTTGGTACACCTCCCTCCTTTACCTCCCAGAGCTCACCATGAAGATGATGGAGACCAAGTTGGTGAAGTAGGCTGGGAACCGGTCTTTCCAGGTCAGCTTCACCTTGTCTGTCTGCAACACGAACAGGGCTGGGTCAGCAGTGGGGACCATCCCAGTGGGAAGATGCGTGTGTGCACGTATGTATGGGCGTGAACAACTTGGACAACAGAAACACGGTTAAAAAAAGATGATGATGAGCGAATGCAAACATCTGGCATCCGGGGCCTTATTCCCGATGAAACGATGCTAGGAAATGATAGAAATAATAGTTGTCTGAAAAAGTGAGTCCTCTGTGTACGGGGCGTGATGGTGCCAGAGGCTTTTCTAAATTAGATGATCAGACCCCCGTCTGGGAGAAGCCTGGACTCCTTTTCGTGGCTGAAGGTCTCCTTTCCAAGGCCAGAAGATCTAAGCTGTTTTCCTTCGCCACCCAGACCATAAGAGTAATTTTCCTTTGCAGAGCAAGTTGAAACAAGCCACCAGCGCTCTAAGTTCAAAGGCTGCCCGCCACGTAGCGACGGCGGAGAGCGGGGACACGTGGTCCGAAGGCTCTGGCACAGGGACAGCAGGGTCTGGAGGGACCTGAAGTGGACGCTTGTTGCTAACCTGGGATGTTTCAAAAATGGGGTGGATTTTGAATGGGAAAAATGCACGGACGAGGTCAAAGAATGCTGGCAGGCATGACACCCGAGGCCACGCATTCCAGGGCAGGTGGCATGCGTGTTAATGAGACCAGGGACCACTGGCAGGCAGCTGTGACAGGCACGTTTCACAAGCTCCAGAGACAGCCGAGCTCCCCCCCACAAACCCACCACAGCCATGCAGAGACACCTCAACACACGTCACAGCCCGTGGGTGCCGAAGGAAGGCAAAGCAACGTGGGTGTGAATGTTAAAAGGATAATACAGCAGTCAGAGTCGGTTGAGGAAAACACAGTGGACTTCGGTCATCTGCAAACACTCAAGCCTCGCGACGGCCCGACGTGACATGTACCAGTTTCACCCCCGCCATGGCTGTCTTAACCCTCTGCCTCCATTTGTTTGCTGGCTCCTCTGGAAGGTGCCGGCGCTTCTGGGGCGGGTGGAGGAAACAAGAGAGCACCGTGGGGTGAGACCGCCACCCAGGCTCCCATCGGCCCCCTGGGCAGCCAGTGCATCCCTGGCTGTGCCGGCTGCTGGGGCTGATTCAGGCTCTGGGCATCTTAAACCCATCAGAGACGGCAGAGACCCACATTCTAAAAGAAAGGCTGCCACAAAGGTAATGGAAATGAAAACTCCAGCCTGGAAGCTCGGTGGGCTCCAGGGGGCCCCTCTCACCAGACGGCGGCCGTAATTCAGACGGTGCATCTTATGTAAAGGCGAGGGTGACCCTGAGCATTTTACGCCACCGTGAAGGAAGCCACGCTCAGAATCCTAACGCGTCAACGAAGGGGTGGATCTTTTCTTTCCTAAACAAATTCGGTGCCATAGCTGGGGGAAAAATTAAAACCACAAAGTTGGGAGCCAGGGAAATGGAGGGGAAAATCAAGAGAGGGTGTGGCCCCACGGAGGCATTCCGGGCCTGGCGTCACCATCAGAGGCTGGCAGAAATGAACCCCGATCTTTGTCACTCTTGTGATCGAAGAGCTCGGGTCAGTGACCGGGAATCTGGCATGGCTGCCCAGGCCCGGCACTCGGGCTTGGTCGAGCCCCTGACTTAAGTGGATGTGACATGGGCCACTGAGCCCCTTTTTCCTTAGGAAGGAATGAAATCCCATCCACGTTCACGATACGAGGGGCCACCGTAAAGCCGTGGGGTGGACTGTCAGGGGGCGAGGATGCTGCACACGGGTCGTGGTGGCTCACCATGGGGACCTGGGGGCTTCAGAGCAGCGGCGACCACGCCTCTCCCTTTAGGAGAGGGGACGCAGCCCATGGCGGGCTGTTGGAGCCCTTGGTTCAGGGCCACAGGGCGGCCGCGCTGAAGGCAACGTGCTCGGGACATGCGTTCTGATGTGTTAAGTTAAAAGGCCAGTCTCCTCATTTGGGGTGAGGACTCACGCTTTTGTGGTTATTTTCTCTGCACCCTCGGTCCCTCTCAGACTCTGAGCTCAGGGAAGTGCACCCGCTTTCTGGCTGCAGGAGGACTGGGCTGGGCTTTTTGCTCTGTTACGGGAACTGGGGCCCGAGAGGGGCTTTTGCTGCACCTACTTTGCCCCCCCAGGAGGGGACTTTTGATAATTGGGACCCCCAGCCACTCTGTACCAGCAAACTCTGTCCATGGGACACAATGACAAGAAAAGATCGATGCAGGGGTTCGCTCTGGTCACTCCCAGAGGCCGAGGGTGCAGATGTGACACAGAACACCGGGATCCGGGAAGAGTGTCCCACAATTGTTCCCCATCCCTTCAAGACCTGACTTTCCAGCCTCAGTGAGAGGTGGACAAGGGCCCGGGGGCTCTGTGCTTGTCCCATGTCATATAAAGAACCTCCGTTAAAAAAATAACCAAAGCACCCCCAGAGGTTTGTGAGAATTCAGGCTGCAAACATGACTGCCGATTTGAATGAGAGGTTTTGAGGAAAAAGAAAGGCATTTGTTATAAAAAAAAAAAAAAAAAGGCGATGGCTTCAGGAACATCACAAAAGCACTTCTCTCTCTCATTCTCACGGTCTGTGGGTGAGACAAGGAACTGGCCAGCAGCTCAGGGACCCTGTTGGGGCAAACCCTTCCAACCATCATTCAATGTAGAACTGGAGTGCTGGACATAATGACCACCCAGAGCAAAAAAGCTGCAAAGCTACTCGGTTCTTGATGCTGAAATGTTGGCTGAAGTTTGAGATCACCCTCAGGATAGATCAAAAAGGTAGATCTCTACTCTAGCAGGTTTGACAAATCGGCCCCTTGCTTGTTTTATAGATAAAGTTTTCTTGGAACACAGCCAGACCCATTTGTTTACCTGTTGTCTATGGCTGTTTTTATCCTACAATGGCAGAGTTGAGTTGCTACGACAGAGGCCTGCAGGGTCTAAAATATTTACTATCTGGCCCTGTGTGGGGGCCGGCCCCCCAACTACACAGTGTTTGCCGATCCCTGGTCTGAAATGTCGATGCATGTAGAATGCCTTACTGCTGGGAAAGCCAACTGGCAGCGGCCACCATACCTCTTTGCTTTTGGATTCTTTCCTAAGAGACTTCTCCAAAACTCTGGCCTCATATTCGGCTCTGGGATGGTCCTGCGAAAGAAACCAAGTCAGCGGGGAGCCTTTGTTAATTTTGTGAGTTTGAGACCCTCAACAGGAGCACGCATGGCAAAATCAGCCCAGACATTCCCTTGGACACCCTTTGAGGCCAGTTCCTAGCTGGCTGTTGGTACCATTTCCAATTTAGAACTCATTGTATGCAGTTCATCCAGGATTCTCCACCTTGTGGGGAACCCTAGCCCACTGGGAAGGCCACAGAATCGGGCTCTGTGTCCTGCAGGCAGGTCAGTCTGCACCAGGCTGCAGCCCATCCTGCAGGCCACTCACTCTGAACACCCAGCCATGAACTGGCCCCTGAGAATATCCCATCTGGAGCCGTGGGGGTCAGAAGAGATGGCAGGAAGTGTCAGCAAAGCGGGGGCAGACCAGAGGCACCAGACCTCGGGGGAGCCCAGAGCAGATCAGCGAAGGGCACTGGAACAGAAGAACAGGGGTTAAGAGAGACCCAGAGGTGGGGGAGGAAACGGAGACCCCTGCACGCCATGGAAGAGCTGCAGGGAACCGCTCAGCAGAAACAGACGGATCAGGTGTGTGAGAAGGTCCCTCTCCCAGGGAGACAGGCTACTGGAAGACAGAGGAGTGACAAAAAATTCCAAACCTTGACAGCCTCCTTCCGGGAACCAGAAACGTAAAACAAAAACAAAAAGATTTCATTACTTGCGTTGTTTTTTTAAGAAACAGGCTACGTCTGCTAAAGATGATCTATTTAAGAACCTGGATGAAGGTAGCTGGACGTGGGTGCATAAGGAGGGCTCACTAAAGGCTGATGCTGCTTTAGGGTGACCGTGTGTGTTGCTGCTTCTGCAGGTCACATGGTCTAGGGAATTCCCGAGGGAGTGCTGGGCTGAACTGTCTTAGACTCAGGGAAGGAACACACAGGCCAGATGACTGGGTACAGGCTTCCTTCTGCTCCGAGAGCGGACACCTGGGGTCATGTCGTGGAGAGGCTGCCCCTTCGTGTCGGGTGATTAACCCCAGAAGAGGCCCTGGCCAGCCGTGGGGGGCTTGCTTTCGGGGACTCATTCAGGGTCATTGGGGACCCGTGCCCAGTGGCTCTGATCGCCACCCCACCATCTAAGGTCTGAGACCTCAGGTTGAAGAGTTCACGGGACGGGTCCCCAAGGGATCGAACTGCCCCAACCCCAGGGACATCGTGAAAAGGGATGCTCTAAATCTACTTCCAAAATAACAAGACAACACTCTGCTTTTTATTCTATTTGAATCTTTAGAACACGCTCTGGCAGACAGGTGACCCAGGGCCTGTCATGGGGGATGGAGTTCCACGCCTGTCTCTGCCCCTAAGGAGCCGCGTGTCTCTCCTTGCATCAGCCTCGGTCCCGCCATTTGTGAAACAGGACGATGAGACGCACTGGGGAAGAGGTTGAACCCGGAGGTGGGAGATGGGTTAAGGGACACCCGCTGGTGCCAGGCCCTGCTTGAAGTGCTTTATATCTGCTGACCCAGGGAGAACCCCTCAAACCCTACTCCTGCACCCCTGTTTGAGAGGTGAGGACACTGAGGCACAGAAAGGTTAAGCAACTTGCCCCAGGTCACACAGCGAGGGCGGTGCAAGGACAGCCTGGTCCCAGAGGCCATCTCGTCTCCACTAAGCTGGTGCCTCTTCCAGCAAACTAGCACCCTTGTCTGTTGACAATACTTTCAGCACAGAGCCTGCACAGGGGATTCTCAGTTACACATTTGGCTGAAAAGTGACCCAGTCTTCGAGGGAGTGCGTGTGTGGGGAAATACAATAATAGGGATGTTTAAAAAGATGATGGAAGAGATTTTCACATCACAGTGAAAATGGATGAGCAGTTTCTCTTTAAAAAAACTGAGCAAAAGATTTCATAACATGAAGCTGTGGTCATTGTGGCCACACCTAATGGCTCTGCTATTTGGGAGGCCTTGTTCCTTTTTATTCCCACTCATATCACGGGGATTCTGGCTGAAGCTGGCAATTCGGGATGGGGCCGTGGCAAAGTTTCTCCTGAGCAACCCCGGGGAAGGGCGTCCACCCGCCATCGCAGTGGCCATTCGATCCCGAATGCCCTTCTCTTTGGTGCATGCAGATACCCAGTACGTGGCTGCCCTCTATTAGTGAAGGATCTGCCCCACTTCTCAGCCATGTCCGACTGCAGGCCAAGAGCTGGCTCTGAGGATCGTGGGTTTGGCACCCGGGGCAAAGCCTCACGGCTCCCTTTGGGGACTCAGCCTCATGGGTGGCGGTGATCGCCTCCCCAGACCCGCGGTGCTGCCCCCAGACAGGATGAGGTCAGCATGGTGAGCCTTGGCCTGAGTCCCCAGCCACGCTGCTGGGTGGTGCGTCCATGTGAGCATGGAGATCAAAAACACTAGAACAGACATCATACGGTTGCCCCGGCAACTGCGGGGGATTCAAACAGCAGGGATGGGAACTGAGAGGCAGGCAGGGAGCAGCCTCGCCTGGGCTTTAGGACCAGGGCTTCCTCGTGAGCCTCCCAGAAGCAACAGGGTGGGGGCCGGGGGGGGACACGCGGCGGGGGCGGGGGGGCCGGGGCGCAGGTGCCAAGCCCACTCACCTCCTCCTCCTCGAAGCCTGTGAGGTCCCAGCGGTAATTGAGCCGCATCTGTTTCCGCTTCCAGTGCTCCATGAAGGTGGCGGCTGCGGGGAGGGAGGAAAGCCAGGAAGTTAGGGGCTCAGAGGCCCCACGACCTCAGATGACATGAAAGCATTCTCCCCTTCTGCACCATCCGGTAAGTGAGGGCAACAAGTGCTGGACCAAGAACTTCACATGAATTAAACTGTTCAGCTCTCCCACTGACCCCGCGAGGCAGGGATCATCTATTCCTCATTTAAAAAAAAAAAAAAACTTATTTATTTGGTTTATTTATTTATCTGGGTCTTAGTTGCAGCAGGCGGGCTCCTTAGTTGTGGCTCGCCGGCTCCTTAGTTGTGGCATACGAACGCTTAGTTGCAGCCTGCCTGTGGGATCTAGTTCCCTGGGCAGGGATCGAACCCGGGCCCCCTACACTGGGGGCACAGAGTCTTATCCACTGCACCACCAGGGAAGTCCCTATTGCTTACTTTACAGTTGAAGAAACTGAGGCACAGGGAAACCGAGTCCCAGCCAAGGTTGTTCTGCCAGCCGGTGAGGGGCTGGGCAGGCTGGTCCCAGAGCTTTTGCTCTTAACCATCCTGCTCCATCGATCTTGGGGACCCCAAGTCACAGGTGGGGTCAGAAAGAGTGAAAGGGGAGCCAAGGTCACTCACTCAAGTTTCAAACCCCTGCAGGTGGCCTGACTTTAGAGCTGCAGTCTTAGCTGCTACATCCTGCTTTGTGTTCCCAACAGACTAAGCATAGTTCAAATGCCACCTCCTCCAGGAAGCCTCCAATCATCCCCCTCAGTGTCAGGGAAGAAACCAACTCCTCTTGGGACCTCTCCTGCTCATGCTGTTCATGCCACCTTCCATTATGGTCCCTGTCCCATGTCTCGTGGCCCTTCTGGGGTGTGGGGCAGGGATGGGGCCTTGTCATCTGGGTCCCCCATGGAGAGCCCAGTGTCGGGCACAAACAGGTGACTCAAGAGAACTCACTGAATGAATGAATGGCTTTTATGAGTAGACACTCGCAAATGGAGATACCACTGACTGAAACATTTATCATTAATTCTTCCCACCCACAAGGGAAAATCAGCAGAGGCTGAGGGTTGGAGTAGTGATAAGGGTGGCCATAAAGTTAACCAGAGCTCCGGATTCTTGAGCTGCTATGTGCCAGGCACTGTTGAAAGAGCTATCACATGAAGTATTAATCTCATTTAAACCTCACAGTAACCATAGGAGGGAGCTGCTATAATTTTCCTCATTTTACAGATGAGAAAACTGAGGCTCGGCGGAATTAAATGGCTTATCTGATAAGTGGCAGTGTCAAGATGGACATTCAATGAGGACTCTAGTGCAAATTCTCCAATGTCATCCTTCACCAGGAAAGAATACAGGCGTTGGACCTGGCAAGAGATGGGTCTGAATCTGACTCACCTCCTGGTTCAGAGAACATGCCCACCTCCCCATTAAGGTGAGGTGAGAACAGGGCCTCTAAGCTTGCACATATCTGCACATAACGGGTACCTGCTCATCAAGTATTAGCTACGGTACCAACCAGGTCCAGCCAGGAAACAGGAACCTCTTAGGTCTTTCGGACTGGGGTAATTTAATCCTGGGACTTGGCCACGTAGACAGTGGAAGAGCTGAGAAGACAAGCAGCGGATGGTGAGACCACCCAGAGATTAGCGACAGCAGGAAGCTGCTGCCTATCTAGGGGTGGCGGGACCGTGGGAGGTGGTGTCCCCAGAGCCAGAAGCTGGAGCTGCCCAGAAGAAGCTAGGATCATGGAGGGAGGGCTTTCTGGAGGGAGGTAGAGCCAGGGAGAAGGCAAAACCGTTGCCAGAGGTGCCCCAGGAAGCAGAGGAAGAGGAGGAGAAATACCCTGACTTCTCTCCCGCCTTCTGAGCCCCCCCAATCAGGGCTTCCCATTGGCTGAGCCTTCCAGGAAATGGAACAGCAAGGGAGCCTGGGAAATGTAGTTCCCTGTGATACAAATGTACTCTCAGCAGACGCATATGGCTGGTGGGGCGGGCCCATCTGCAGCCTGCACCGCCTCCTAAGAAGGAAGGTGTGAGGATGTTTCCTCCTGTCTCTTTCAACGTGTCCCTGGGTCACTGTAGTGGAGGCCCTTGGTTGGGGCCCATTCCCACACCGCCAGCAGTTCTGGAAGGCCCGTCTCTCCTTCTCTTCTTCACTGTGTTCTGACAGCTGTCCCTCTCCGGCCTCCTCTACCTGCCCGTGGCAAGGCCTCCTTTGAGACCTTGGGCTGAGTGAGGGAGGAGGGCTGGCTCCATGCCAGCAGGGAAGCTGGCCTGTTAACCTTCCCTGTCTCAGCCTCCCCATGTCTCCCCATTCCTAGGCTCACCGACCCACACCTCTACCTCCTGGACCTCCCGCTCCCTCCACTCACCAGCCTGCAGTGTGATAACTGTTACCTTTTAATGAGGACTCAGCCTGCACCAGGCTCTGTGCTAGTGATTTAGCGACACCAGTTATATGAACCCTCAAAACAACGCCATGCACTAGGAGTGATTTCCACTCACTCTTTTACAAATGAGGACAGAGACTCAGAGGATTAAATGCTCTGCCCAAGGTCAACTTCAGGTTAGCAGCAGGACTGGGATTTGAACCGAATTCTATTTGACCCCAGAGTCTACACTTAACCACCATACTTGACCGACGTCCTGCACAGATATTTGCTTTTCTTCACGGGAATAACAACTATAGTCGTAATAAGTCTGATGATTACAGCAAAGCTTGTATTGCCCATTTTATGGATGAGGAAATGGAGGCACAGAGAGGTTAAGTAATTTGTCCAAGGTCACACAGCTAGGCAGCTGGTATTTAAACCCAGGCGTTCTTGCTCTAGAATTTTACTGTTAAATGTCTTAAGATAGATACAAGGGCCCTCTCCCAGGGGTATCTGTAGGTTGAGCAGGACCGAGACTGGACCTGAGGTCACACCTTGGAGGCCAAGGAGTGGAGATGGTACATAGACAAGGCTTGTTGTGCTCGGCTATGTTTAAGAAATGCAGGCATTTTATATAAAATCATGAGTTTCCTGCTTCTCCTTTAAAAATCAGAAACTCTGGCACCAGGAGGCTGGAGCCGAGGAGTGACAATCCATTTGTCAAGGTTTGGGTGTGCCTTCTCTGCTGGGCCACAGACCCCACTATGCCCTATTGCCTGGGCTCTCGGGCTCCGAGTTTGCCACGCCTTTGCTCTGCAGCAAAGGGGCGGAGCTGTGACGTTCAGGCTTGGCCAGTAGGACAGGCAATGGGGAAGGTTCATGCTGAGTTGGGGGCAGTCCTGAGGTCTCAGCTCAGAATCAGGCATCTTGAGCAGTGTGAAAACTCACCTGCTACTGGACTGGGCAGAGGCAGGAAGAAAACCGAGGGCCCCTCCTTTGCAGCTGTGCTCCTGCAGCCCTCCCTCTCTATACCAGCCATGTGGACAGCAGCGGGTCCTGCCAGGCTCCCATCCCTTCCCTTCAAGGTACCCAATAATAGTTCTCCTGGCTGACGTGCCACCTACATCACACAGACGTAACGCGGTGTCTACCTGGTGTCAGGTGCTGGGTATGCTTGGGGCATCTCCTTTCATCCCACCCTCAAGCCCTCAGCGCAGAGATAACGCACTCCTTCACACCGATGGGTAAACTGAGACCCTGAGGAGTCAGGTGACTGGTTAATATACAGCAGAAACCTCGATCCAGGACTTCTGACCCCAAGATCGACTGCGGTTAGGGGTGTGGCTTCCCGCCCACATGAGGACAAGCTGTGGGCCAAACCCGGTCCAGGGTACAAAAGACATGAAGAGATGGCCTTGATCCCAGCAGCCATACAAGGGGGCCAAGGAGACAAGACCATCCCCCCAAAATCCAGAGCCCAGAGGGCAGTGCAGCAGGTAGTGAAGAGGGAACCCAGGCCAGGGTGCAAGCAGGTGTTTGAGCTTCTCGCAGCAGGAATCGCAGGTAGCGAAGAGGGAACCCAGGCCAGGGTGCAAGCAGGTGTTTGGGCTTCTCCCTTCAAACACTTGTTTTAATGACACAGTGTTAGACAAACACGTTCTTGTAGAGGAGCCCAGAGGCAGCAGGTGAGCGATGGACCCTGGATCTACCATGGCTCGAAGCAGGTATGAGCTTGGGCATGGGCCCGCGCCCCCCGCCCCCCCGCCTGCCAGACTCAGTCTCCACGTGTGTACAATGGGCTTGATAACAGTGCCCGCCGTGGGGCCTACGGTGAGGCGTCCATAAGCCGATGCGCCGCGGAGCCCAGGGCAGGGCCCACCCGTGGCAAGGGGCTCGACAGAGGAGTGGTCCCACGACCCGGCTCACCTGAAGGATCTCCATCGTTTCTCATTAAGTGGCTGACAATAGAACAAAACATATGGTTGGTTCCCTTTATACAAAGCACCCAGAATACCTACAGATAAATCCATCATAGAGGCCGAAAGCAGACTGGTGGTTGCCAGGGGTGGGCACAGGGGGAAAGGGACAGACTGTTAAATGGGCACCAGGGTGCCACCTGGGAGGATGGTGGTAATGATGGCAGGACACGGTGAGTGTACTAAATGCCGCGGACTGTGCACTTAAGACAGTTAATTTATGTAAATTTCACGTGAATTAACAAAAAAAAGAATCACAGAACAATGGGTACAGATTATGTTTATGGGCTTCAGTGCCCCTGCTGTAGGCTGGAGCTGCAGAGAAAATGGACCAGGACACACCCGCATGCTTACGTGGGGAAGGGGCAATCTGTCCATTCCCCCCACCCCGGGATTTCTTAGATTGTGGGCTGTACCGGAAGCCCCACCGCAGGGGGCTTGCTGAAATACAGATCCCTGGGTACCACGCTGAGCTGGAATCTCCGTTCTGGACAAGCTCTGCGCGTGGCGCTGTCCACACAGGCGTCTGGACGCACTGACCAACTCACTGTCTGCCCTTTCCTTCCATCCATCTCGCTATCCATCAGATGAGCTGCTGGTCTACCCCCCACAGGACCCCGGGCCTCTGCTTCGCCTCTCCTCCCAGGCCGCATCCCACCCTACCTCCCTCGGGCCCAAACTGCTTTCACTCCCAGTCCTAACCCCAATTTCCCTAATTCCGGTTGCTTCCTGGGCTGGCTGCTGACCCCTCCCCCCACCTTTCTGAGCTTTCACCCTCCCCTGAAACGCCGTTGCTGACCCTGTGGCACAATCTTGGACGTGTCATTAGACGCTCCCGGTTCGGCCGTCCCGTGGTCTTTTGTGCCCGTTGGAACCTCACAGGCTCTCAGGCCTGCCGTGGGAATCTCACAGGCCACGGAGGGAAGGCTCTGATGGATGCTGGGGCGCTTCTGCGGCTGCCCGGAGAACAGCCCCGTCTCCCTGGTGAGGTCCAAGCTCCTTATGGGCCGGGGTCTTGTCTCCCAAACCTGTACCAGGCACTCTTGAACCGCGGAGGCCCCAGGGGGCAGGCAGGGCCGCACCCTCCTTAAAACAAGACCCCTGAGAGCAGAGACCAGCTTCTCAAACCTCTGGCTCTTGACAGTCCGACATCTGCTCAGCACAGACTCCTTTCTCTGAATGTGGAGATCAGAGATGCATGGCCTCGGGCTGCAGGAACCGGACAAGAGAGTGACCTGAAACTGAGCGGGGCCCTGTGGGGCTCCCCGGCATGGAGGCCCTTTTTGTCCCCCATTTCTTATAGGCAAGACTGCAGCCCCCATGACCGTCCCTGAATTCCAAAGGGTGGATTCAAACAGCTGCTAATCAATGGAGAAGAAGCCAAGCAACCACCCGAAGCAAGATTAAAGGGACCAGAGAAACTCATGGAGATCAGGAGACGACCGCTGGCCTCCCTGGTGGTCCAGTGGTTGAGAATCCGCCTGCCAATGCAGGGGACGTGGGTTCGAGCCCTGGTCGGGGAACTAAGATCTCACACGCGGTGGGGCAACTAAGCCCGCGCGCGGCAACTACTGAGCTCCGCGCCTCAACTAGAGAGAAGACGGCGCACCGCCATGAGGATCCCACATGCCGCAACTAACGCCCGACGCAGCCAAAACTAAAATAAATTAAAACATCGGGAGACGACCGCCTGAGATGAGATTAAGGGATGGCAGGCCCTGCTCGCCACACCCTAATCTTGTCAGAGAATCCCCCGCCCCCGCCCTTTGAACCGTTGCTATAAAGCCCTTCATCAAATCCTCTGGGGGGGGGGGACACACACAGTTTTTCGAGGCAGAACCGGTGTGTCCCCCTTTGCCTGGCAAAGCAATAAAGCTCTCCTTTTCTACTTCACCCAAAACCCTGTCTCCGAGATTTGATTCGGCACCGGTGCACAGAGAGGCCGCGCTTTCGGTCACAAACACACGTGTCGGCCCACAGGGGAGACAGGGCTCCCGCACAAAGGCCCCTCGCCCTTCATTTTCTCACTGATTCTATTTATTTATCCCCTGAACAAGTGTTCGCTCACAAACCCGCTGCTGGCCTTTTAATTCCAGCAGAGACTCAGTCTCTCTCCCTCCGTCCGCACTGGGTAACTCAGCCGGTGACCTGCCCATTCCACTCAGAGTCTCGGGGGCAGCGCCCCCAGGAGGGGTTTCAATCACACCTGTCACTCCACTAATGCCCGGACCATCTTTCTCCAGCTCCTTGCAGGCAGGCTCGAATCAAATAACCCCCTTTGTTCTGCCCGGAACTGACAAGGCTTTAAAACCCCATTATTATGCTATAATTTCAGAAAATTGATCCCGGCGGGAACAGCTAAATGGAGCTCAAAGTTTCTTCGTGTGACACCTTACTGAATGAAGGCTTTGCGTTGTCATAAATCCCGGGCAGGGGAGAGCTCAGCCAGAGCTCTCGGCTCCAGGACCAGCGGGTCAGCCTCTGGGCAAACCAGACCCCACAGTGGAGCTGAAGCAACACGGAAACAGCGGCCAGAGGTGACTCCTGGGGCGGCAGAGCCCCGCTACTGTCAGTGTCAGGTTTGGGGTTGCTCTCTGTCACCATGCGAGCAGAAGGCTTCGCAGCTGGGGGACAGGAAAAGAAAGGACACAGTGGGATAAGAAACACCAGTGGGAAAATGATCCTTTAGAGGGTAATGAAGAAAAAAATCCCCTCAACAATGGCAAGCTCGCTGCTAATAAGGCCCGACAGAGTAAAGTGTGAAAGAGCCCGGGGTCGATGGAGGGACTGAGGCTCCCTCCACCCTGGGGGCAGGGACGGATTGTCAACAGGCACCTCTCAGCCCAGCAGGCCCTTCCTGTTGCTTCTGTCTTGATTTATAACAAGCTCCTCTTTCCTTAAGTGCTTCATGAGAGTGGTTTGGCTTTTTTGTTGTTGTTGTTTTCTCCCCCGAATGGGGGTGTGTAGACTGAACTTGCCCTTGACAGACAGGCACCTCTGTTGTCTCCTACGGTGGAAGTGGAGCTGGAGGATGTGGGGACACACAGTGGAAACACAGATTTGCCCGTTTCGCTGCGTCTTGGATAGGGGAAGGATGGGACCATCTGTTTTTCTCCCAAGGATGGGGCTGCTGGTAAGGGCTGGCAACACCTTTGAGGCTGTGAAGTGGTACCCCTCTGCACACAGTAGGTGCTCAATAAAGAAGCATGATGTGACCAAGCTGGCTTCATGGAGGGGGTGCACAGAATTCAACCAGCTCCCTGCCTCCTGGCGGGTTGAGTGGCACTGCTGCCTGTGTGCCCCTCACCGCCTGCTCATGGTGAATCTCTGCTCCCCCAGGAGGGCACAAAAGGGGGGTGGAGGATGTTTGGATGGAGAGGTGAAACCAGGGCACTAGCCTGGACCACGAAGGCCGATGGGCCAGGCACGGATCTATCATGTCTGCTACAAATCTGCTAGCTGTGTGATCTTGGGCAAGCCACTTAACCTCTCTGTGCTTCCCTGTCCACATCAGAATAACAGGGTTTCTCTCCAGGGTTGCTGTGGGGACCAGTGCGGTAGCCTGTGCAGAACTCTGTGCAGAACTCTGGAGGGGGAAAGGGAGCCTGTTTGTTTGGAGGGAGCTGGGGAAAGTATTCCAGGCGAGAGAAGGAATTTAAGGTAAGCCTGCCAGGAATAAGCACACACATGAGCTAGACCTGATTAGTAACAGAGGGAGTAAAGCCCAGGGGTCAAGTATTTGGGGCTGGGGAGCCAGAACGCTGGGGTTCAAGTCTTGCCTCTGCCTCTTGTTAGCTGGTGTAACCCTGGGAAAGTTGCCTCAATTTTTTCATCTGCTAAATGGGGTAGTAAAGCCTGTTTCCCTCCTATAGTTACTGGGAGAATTAATGAGTCGCTCACATAAGATGCTCAGGACAGTGCCTGGCACACACTAGGAACCAGCCAACCAAAGCTAGCGTTCGTTTCTGAAGGAGATGAAGTGACATAATTCCCAGAGGCCCCCAGGCACAAGGTGACAGGTTAGAGCTGAGCTCCAGCCTCCAAGGGTCTAGGCTGTTTTCACGTTTTCAAGAAGCAAGGGCTCACTGATCCGATGCAACAGCCAGCACGACATGACAACTAGCACCAGGCACAGCCCTAAGACATCACAAGACGTGACTCATTCGACATTCCCGACCACTGTCTCCATTTCACAAACGGGGAGCCCAGGGCCCAGAGAGTTGAAGCAACTTTCCTGAAGTTGCACAGCTGGCAGGTGACAGAGCTGAGAGTTGAACCTGAGTCTGGCCCAGGGACTGGCACTATTACCTGCTGACTAGCCATCCTGGCTTGCAGCCAACGCAGCTGGGTATTGAAGTGGACCAAACTGTCAAGCCGGCAGCTGTGCAGCTGGGCTCCACCGTGGGCGTGAATGCTGCCGGGTGAGCCTCCCCTGCTCGGAGCGGGGGAACCGGGAGGCTGGGTGCCCAGCCAGGAGGTGTTCCAGCCTCAGCTTGGAGCTTCCTGGGCCCCGATCAGAGAGGAAGGAAGGGAGCCAACCAGAGATCCTGAGGAAGGCCAGGGAGGCTGGCAGTGAGAGCAGAGGGTGGTGGGGGGCAGCGGGGTGGTTCTGATAGACGCAGGGTCCAAAGAGACAGGGGTGGGCAGGGGAGGCAGAACAGGCTCAGGGCAGCGTGGGCTCCAGTCCTGGCCCTGCCAGTGGAGACCCGCTTTCCTCATCTGTGAAATGGGGACAATTTCTCAGCTGTGGGATAAGGTGGGATGAAGCGCAAGTAGCATCCAGCCCAATGCCAGACACGTACACATCAGCTCAGTGGAGATGGCCATTGAGCCTAAATTCATAGTCAGGTTGATCCCAGAATTAATCATCCGAGCTAGAGTGTGGTGCGGGGAATCTTCTCATAAGCCACCATGATTGATCCCAGAATTAATCACCCGAGCTAGAGTGTGGTGCGGGGAATCTTCTCATAAGCCACCATGAACCACACACAGACGTCACCTCCCCATGCTCTGTGGTAGCCCCGGCAAGGACTCCTCCAACCTCAGCTTGAATGCCTCCTGAAACAGGGTGCTCACCACCTGCCGGGCCAGCCCAGCCCAGCACTCACTGCTGGAAATCTCTCCCTTACGCTGAGCTGGTGACCTGTGACTCTCATTCTCAGCCTTGTTAGGAGGGCCATCATGTGCCCATCCCCAGGGTCCTCCTGTTCCCACTCCCACTTGCTCCCTGCACCCGCACCACAGGGCCTTTGCACATGCTGCGCCCTCCTGAATCTTGGACTAAGTCAGTGGATGCAGTGGTTTTCCCCTGTGCCCAGCACAGGCACTTAGTAAATACTGGTCGGTACGCATGCTACACGCAAGGCACGTCACCTTACTCAGTCTCAAACCCCCGCCGTGTGTCAGGCAGCCCTGCCTGTGGTTTGTGGTCACAAGGGCAGGACCGTTTACTGAGAGTCAGCCATGTACGTGCTAAGCATTGGCTGAGATTTTGTGCCCGCTGTCTCTGATCTTTATCACACCCTCATTTTACAGGCGAGGAAGCTGAGGGTTGAGTTATGTGGGGAAGGGCAGAGCTGACTTTCCTCCCCCAGGGCTCCTGTGTGCAGCTCCATCTCCTACTAGCTGGGAGCCCCTGAGGGCAAAGACTGGGGCTCTGGTGCCCAGGGGACGGCTCTGCACACGGTTGCCCGAATCCTGAATGCCCTGCTGGCAAAGGCTGTGTCACGGGGCCACGGAGGAGGAAACAGGCTTATCTGCTGTTAATCCAGAAACGTCTGCGGAAATGCATCCAGCCACCACTTACCCACCTCCCATGCCCCCCAAGCCTGAGATGGGTACCAGGTAGGACCTGGATTCAGGAAGAATACTGGAGGAGGAGCCGTCTGCCCTGGACTCCAGGTAGCAGTGGAGTCCAGCAGTTAAGGGCACAGGCTCTGGAATCGTACGTTCACTCCTCACCTTGGCCGCTCAGGAGCTGGGTGATCCTGGGCCAGTCACATCAACTCTCCCTGGGCCTTGGCTTCCTTACTTGTAAAATGGGCATGTGACACCTGCAGGGGTGCTGGGGGATAATGAGAGCTGTGCCCCAGGGCCTGGGCCTGGTCGGGAGGAAGGCAGAACCCTCGGCGCTCCTTGTTCTAAAGCAGCAACAATCCCGGCTCCAGGAAAGAGGTCCCGGTTCCGGGAGGAAAGCACCCTCCTAGGCTTTTCATGCCGGGTCAGATGCATCTGTGGGTCGTGACCCAGTACAGACCCCAGTAACCTGCAGACAGAACGGGGGATTCTTTTTGCTGACCGTTCCTCCTGTGTGCATTCCTGGCAAATGGTCCTGAGGGTAGCCTCAAGGAGAGGGAGGGAATGTCGGGACCCACCCTCTGACCCACAGACAGGGTGGCAGTGCTCGGCTTACCCCAGAGGGCCATGAAGATGGAGAAGAAGACAGTGGCGGGGTTGTCGAAGAGGTGGCTGGCGCGGGCCGTGGCGCACGCAGAGCTCATCTTCCAGTAGCTGCAGGTCTTGTCACACAGCGGGCACATGGTGATGTTGTGTCTCTGGTCACACATCTCCATGCTGGAAGAAAGGGAGCAGCCCAGAGTCCCCTGGCTGAAGGGCAGCGTCCCTGCCGGCCCACGTGGACAGGAGCCTCCCGGAGCCATGTCGGGTGGGAGAAAGTGCTGGGGGTCCTCGCCGTTGTGGACACGGTCTGGCTCATCAGCCAGCTTCCGCCGGCGCCCACGTCCCTCTTCTCCATCCCAGGTGGGCCTCAGGGATGTGTGACAGGTGCTGCCACACAGGGGCCCCAGCTCGGTTTCACACTCTGTCCCCCCTTAAAGCCTTAATGATTTTTGAACAGGGCCCTGCGTTTTAATTTTGTACCCAGTCTGCAACTGGGCATAGACCCATCGGACTTGGCTGTGTGGCCGGTGAGCGTTCATCTCTGAAGCTGAGGTCCCAGCCAGCCTCCCTCTGATAACCAGGCACCGTCAAGGTTGTGCTAAGAGTGAATGCTGTCCAGGTCCTGACTTGACAAGGCCCCGGAGACCCGAAGGAGGAATGGGATCGAGGCACGAGAACGCCACGCCTCTCCTGAGCCCTGGCCGTGAGCCTGGCACCTGCTAAGCGCCATTCCTGCGGGCTTCAGTCCGTCCCTGTGGGGACGCCGTGGGACAGCTGGCCCCGGGCAGGCCTGGGTACCAGCCTGCGGACATCGCTGGGCACTCTGGGCCCCTAAGAGGATGGAGAAATGGTTCTCCCGGACCTCCTCCCGGGAGACGGGTGGTTGGGTTGGAAGGAACACACCCTCAGGCTGCCTGGGGTTGGGGACCCACCACGCCGGGCTCACCCCGAAAGTGAGGGGCAGCTCCTGCTCAGGACACTAGTCCGGCTCAGGGCAGGCTTTTATTCTGCGGAGTCTGGGGCTCGAGCCCAGGGGGCGTGGCTGGACAGGATGGGGAGTTGCGCGATGCCCAGTGGCCTGCCTCGCCCGCCCTGCCCAGCACGCAGGCTGTCTCCTGCTAATGCTGGAAAATGCAATAACGGCCATTAGCTGTGTGAGCAGAAGCTTGCGTCGAGCGCCACCCGGCCTGGACCAGCTCTGGGGCTATTACAGTCCCATCTTCATAGATGAGGAAGTGAGCCTAGAGAGGGCAAGTCACTTGCTCAGGGCCACACAGCAGAGTGGGGATTGAGCCCTGGGCTCTGTCTGTCAAGCCCGTGCCCTGCGCTGCTCTCAGCTGATGCCCTGAGGCCACAGGAGGGCTCCCTGCTGAGACCAGGGGGCGTGGCCCAGGTCCTTGATGCCCTCTGTGCCCCCGACCCTGTCCTTTAGCCTCAGACTCAGTTTCTCCTTCTGGAAGATGAGAAGGGAGGCCAGAATTAGGCCCTGCCAACTCTGCCCTGCCCTGCCCTTCTCCCCGCTAACTTGGACGAGATACTGAGCTATTATTAGACACCGGGCAGGAGTCTGATTCCCAAGGGTTAGGTGGCTATCGAGGAGGGGGCCGAATTGGGTGGTTGTTTTTGGCTTTTAAAAAAATTTTCTGGATGCACAGAACCGTGGCTGGGCCACAGCCATTGGTGTCGGAGAAACATTTGCTGAGAGGCTGTGGGGGACCCTCCTCTGCTAGCACTGTGGGCATTCAGCTGAATTCTCTTCCACAGTTACTCTTACCGAAGACTCATTAGAAGATTGTGTACGTGCTGTATGTGCCGGGCGTGGTGTCAGGCGTGGGAGAGGGAAAGATGGACCAGCTGGTGCCTCGAAGCCTCTGGGGGAGTGCGTGTGAGCATGCGTGTGTGTGCCTATGTGTACGTGTATGTGGGGCGGAGACAGGCACACGGAGGCCGGAGGGCACCGTGGACTCGGGAGCCAGCCAGCTCCGGATTTGAATCTGAGCTCTACCGCTTGTGAGCTCTGTGGCCTTGGGCAGATTGCTCCAACTCCTTGGGCCTCACTTTCCCCGTCTATAGAATGGGGATGCTGAGAATAGAGAACCCATTTTTTTTTTAATTGTTTTTTTTTTTTTTGGCTGCGCTGTGTAGCACATGGGATTTTAGTTCCCCGACCAGGGGTTGAATCCATGCTCTCGGCAGTGAAGGAGCGCAGCCCTAACCACTGGACCACCGGGGAATTCCCTGAGAACCCGTGTTACTGGGTTGTTAGGAGGATTAAACAGGGGAACGCACGTGAAGCCCTCGGAAGGGCCCTGGGACTCATCCTCCCGTTCACCATCATTATTGTGGGAATAATGGAGCCTTGTCCCTCCCTGAGCTTCCTCTCTTCTGGGGGCCTCTCCTGAAAGGCAGAGGGGCAGGACGTCGCACCCATGCAGGACCCCAGCCCCTCTCAGGGCACCTGTGGATGGAAGGCCCCCTCCACCATTGCCACGGTGCCGCCTGGGTCCCCGAGGATGGGAGGGGCCGGGGGGGCCAGAGCCCATGTCTCTGCCTGCCTGTGAGCCCCATGGCTGCCCAGCCCTCCTCCCTGCCAGTTTAAACAATATCAACCAGTCAAAAAGCCTGTTTCTGCTGGTTTTAAACCCTTAGCCTCTCCCTTCACTGCCTTCAGCCAAAATAAAGACAAGCCATGGGTGGGCCTGCTCTTTGGGGCAAATAGAGGGGCAGGGGCGGCAGGGCAACACCGTGCGGGGCGCAGGGGGTGCGGGGGCACCGGCTATCCTACACACCGGCTTGGGCCACATTCCAGGGGGAATGCACACTTCCTGCTTGGTTCACGGCACCAAGTGAGCAGAGGCCGAGGTCAGACGGGGCTCCAGGATTCCCAGTAAACGCTGTTTGCATCCCTGGCTGTGTGACAGCGCTGGCCTGGCCTGGCCTGGCCCGGGGATGTCGGCGTCCTTGCCAGGGAGCCCGCGCCTGCCTGGGCAGAGCATCCTGGACGAGGCCACCAGCCCAGCTTCCCCTCCAGGACCGGCAGGAAGGCGGACGGAGAAGTCTCCGTGGGGGGCCCCTCACCCTCCACTCAGTCCCCTCTGCGTCTGGGCTACTTTGATCTCTGCGTTCCTCAAACCCAAGCACAGTGAGCTCGTGTCATTAACAAACAAAAGGGACAAGCTTTCTCCTGCCTGTGCCCAAAATAACCCTGGAGGGACATAAGCCGGATTCCTTTAACGTTCTGATTCCGGGTGGGTGGAATAGTTTAGGTGTTATTCATGTATTCACAAATCGTTTGCACAAAATGACTGGATGTAGCCTTTCTGCACCGCTGAGTCCTAAGGAGTCAGCTTCTCCACCAAGTAAAAGACTCCTTCACTGGCTCTTTTCTGATCAGAACCACGGATGGATTGTCTAAACCACAGCTCTGCTTCAGAGACACTGGGCTGAGCCGTAAGAAACGTAAACTGCGCTGATGTACCGGGACTGTCCCCGACAGACCGCCAGCCCCCAGGAGGCAGGGCCAGGGGCGTCCACTTGTCTATCCAGCATTCTGCCCATCGGCACACTGCTCCTGATGGAAGTTAGGCCTGAAATCCTGAACTCATAACACAATCAGTTATCCCTGGGTCGGTATTAGCAAGTCTAGGAAACCACCAGAAAAGAGGGGAGACGGTGTCCTCAAGCTCCCGCTGCTTGACTCACGCTCTGGCTGCCATTCTGGGAGAACCACACCCGGCACGACGCCGGGCTGTCTCTGGGGTCCTGGCCTCCTTCCAAGAGCCCCCCACGCCTGGCCTACCCCTTGGTGAACAGTAGCAGTGATATCAGCCCTGCGTTCAGAGACCGGGGCCTGTTGCACCCGGTCAGCTCTCATGCCGGTCCTGTTGTTGCAACATCTCCCAAAGCCGCGTGGCCAGGGGACGCGGCACGGACACAGGGCCTGGCTGGCTGAGTGCGCTGCCCCGAGGTCTCCAAATGGTCACATCCGTCTCATTTCCTGACCACACAGGGAAGCGGTCAATTTTCTTGTCACATAATGATCAAGAACTAGATGGGAAAAAAAGCTTCAAAGAACGAAAAGGAGTTGGATATTTATTTTATGTCTTCCTCTCAACAATAAAGCGTCTCCGGGGGCGCTCGTGTCTGCAAAGGCCGCCCACACGCTCAGATGGCTATTACATCCTTTGGACTAGGCGGCTCTCTTTCTGACACCGCCTGGCCTGGCCTGTGACTGCCCGGGGGCACTGAGCGGGTCCACGGCGGGGCAGGGGTTGGGGTGAGGGGCCCGAGTCCCAGGGAGTTCTGTTCCTGCAGCAATAGGAACGTGGCTCCTTAGTAAGATGAGGATGTGTTCGGAGAGAGGGGCTGCCTGCCTACCTGGGGATGTTCTCATCGACGGTGGCCCATCCATAGAGGAAAACGATGATCCCGACCATGGAGGCGGGGATGAGCATCTGGGTGTAGACGCCCAGCCAGGCGAAGTACAGGCCAATCTTCTCCCCAAAATACTTCCTGCACCGCAGGGCAAAGCCAAACAGAGACAAACTCTGAATCCACATCAGGGGGGATAAATTACACCGTACCCCCTCCCCCCGAGCGAGGAACAGCTCATAGGGGGGCTCCTGATTCTCTCAACCAAAGAAGCAGAGACTGGGGGCCCCCGAGCCAGGTCAGGTTTGGGGTGCTCTCTGCTTTCCCGATGCCAGCACTTCTCTACTGTGCCCCGAAGGTGGGCACATTTCCGCTTGTGATGCCCACGCTGAAGGACACGATGTCGCCTGGAGGCTGTCAGCCCTCTTCTAGCCCTGTTCAGCCTAAGAACAGGAAAGCACTCCAGCCCCGAGGCACCAAGAGAACCAATCACGCTGTATGTTACGCGTTTCTGGCTCCTTGATGGGCTGAGTGCTGGTCTACGTGGCCCCATTGCCTGATCTGTTCACCCCTTCCTGCCCCGGGATGGAGGTCCCCTCAGGAGAGGACGCATTGCCCAGAGGGGCAATTCTTACAAATTCCCAGGCAGCTCTTCCCTTCCTTTCACCGCAGAAAGAAATCACACCAGATGCCTGGCTGGGTCAAGCTGGACTGTGAATTTAGGGGGAGACAGTGAATATGACAGATAAGAGCCCGGCCCGCCGTGAATTTGAATAAACTGCTATCTAAGGCTCAGCCAGGCTCCCGTCCTGCCGGGAGACCTTGGCTTTCCTACACAAACTCTTCAAGTTCGAACAGGCCCCCATGCACTGAACACTCAGCACAGTCGAAATGCACAGGGACATCTATCCGATCAAGCCTGCTCCCAGCGTCCCCTCTCACCTGACCAGGTCGATGGGCTGGTACTTGTAGAAGACCCCGTAACTCGCCCACTCTTCGTACAGGAGCTGGGAGAGAGGAAGTGGTGAAGGGCTGGGGAAAATGTAGCGCTCCCAGGTTGCTCCCCAGAACACAGAGCTGCTGGGCCCCCGCTGGACTGAGGTGTCTGCTCACAGCTACGTCATTCATTCATTCAACAAACATGTACAGAGGGTCAGCCCTGTGCTGGGTACCATGGTGGACGCCAAGTTCTGAGCTGAGCACGGCAGACACAGCCCTGAGCCCTGGAGTTCCCGTTCTGGTCAGGGAGACGGACACGAGAAAATGACTCAAAACTTTCAGCTCTGGTAAGGGCCTTGAAGAAGCCACAGGTGGTGGTGGGCTCTCCAAGGAGGAATAGGCTTATGTTTTTTTTTTTTTTTTTTTTTTTTTTTGCGGTACGCGGGCCCCTCACTGTTGTGGCCCCTCCCGTTGCGGAGCACAGGCTCCGGACGCGCAGGCTCAGCGGCCATGGCTCATGGGCCCAGCCGCTCCGCGGCATGTGGGATCTTCCCGGACTGGGGCACGAACCCGTGTCCCCTGCATCGGCAGGCGGACTCTCAACCACTGCGCCACCACGGAAGCCCTAGACTTATGTTTTTAGGTGACAGTGGGGATGGGAAAGAAACTTCTGGCATCATTATACAGTCCTCACTGCTCATGATTTGATCTCAAATGGCTGTCAGACACCTCACTTTCTTTGTAAAAGACAGACCCACCAGGCTTTGCAGCAGAGAAATACCAGTGGTACGATTTTTAAAAGTCTCATGGGAAGCAAAGAGAGCCCGATGTGTGTCTCCTGAGATGGGCTGTTTGATTAACACAGCTTAGTGAAATAAATGAAATCTACGCATCCCATCATGCCCCAGGCTCTGGGCAGGATGGCAATGAGCTTGGCGATTGGAAGCCTTGTATGAACGCGTGGGTATAGGGTGTCCTCGGGAAGACGCTGGGTTAGGACTGCTGGTTTTAATAAAGAAATCCCATGCATGTGGGTAATTAATGCTCTACCAACCTTAACTCAAAGCCTACGGTGACACTGCTGGCTGGAGGGGAGCTGGGCCCCAGCTGGGAACCCAGGGCCTCGGCTGCCCATCTCTGCTGGCAGGAAGCAGGGGTGGGAGATGCCCGTGAGAACTCACCGTGGGCCCCAGGACTCTCCTGTACACCGAAGCTTGGCTTGCATCCTTTTTCCTTTTCTTAATATTTGGACTTAAAAACTTGGGGGTCTCCTATATACAGATTCTGCTGTGGTCCCCGAACACAGCCTTTGATATCATCGCCCAAAATACTCTAGACTATGGACTGAATGTGTCCCCCCAGATTCACAGGTTGAAGCCTTAGCCCCCAACATGACTGTATTTGGAGGTTGCGTCTTTCCGGAAATAATTAAGGTTAAATGAGGTCATGAGAGCAGGGTTTTGACCTGACAGGACTGGTGTCCTTATAAGAAGAGGAAGAGACACCAGAGCTTTCTTTTTTTATGTGCACACACGGTGGAAAGGCCGTGTGAGGACACAGTGAGAAGACGGCTGTCCGCAAGCCAGGAAGAGAGCCTGCACCAGAACCCAACCCTGCCGGCACCTTGATCTGGGACTTCCAGCCTCCAGAACTGTGAGACATAAATGTCTTCTGTTTAAGTCTGGTATTTTGTCATAGCAGCCTGAGCTAATATTACATTCTCCCCACTGACTTGGAAGATCCAGAGCTGATGGGATGGATTTCTATGCACAAAGATGCCTTCAACTGAGTCTCTGAAAATTAAAAATGTCTAAGAGGCTCACGGGGACGGGGCCAGCTTCCACAGACCAGAGAGTCAGGGGTCCCTAGAAATGACCTTCTAGCAAACTTTGCCATTTCCTCTCTCCTTCTGCAGCTCTGAAAATAATACTCAGGAGAACAGAGGTGCTGCGTTTCATCAAAAGTCAGCACACAGGGACAAAATAAGTAGGGAGGAAAAAACAGGGAGGAAAATAACATAGAAAAGCTAAAGCCATTCTTAATAAATTATGAGCGAACCTTGCTGTCAGAATCCTGGGTTTTGCCTGCTCTGATCTTCATAAGAGTAGCTTTCTTTAGATTTTAAGTCTCTCTGTAAGTGGCACAAGCAGGATGTATTCAGCATGAACACAAGTCTGGCTGCTGGTGGGGTAGCCTCTGTAGCTTCTGGGTAAGGAACTGGGATGCCCAGGGCCTCCCCCCGTCTCAGAGGAGAAGGGGTCCAGGAATTGGAGCCGTGCTGCCCTGCTAGGACGGTGGCTCTGCTGGGTCTGGAGTCGGTGTCCTGGGCAGCGTCCCGAGTGGGTGATCTGAGCCAGGCCTTCCCCCTCTGAGCCCCGCTGGGCATCCAGGGCAGACTCCCTCCCCTCTGAGCTCCATCACCTCCTTGATACTGAAAGAGTCTGTCCTTCCTCCCAGGTCATGGAGTGGACGCAGATGGGCTCATGCTTTGTGAAGCGAAGTGCTGGGGGCTTGTTATGTGCCATCTGTCTGATTACGCAGAAAAGGAGGAAAAGCCTACAGTTTTACTCTCTAAAGGAGAGGTCTGAGCCAGCAAACTCTGATGAGATCATGAAGCACCTCTGGAAAAGCAAAGCAGCCGTCACCAGTCACCAACCGGGCAGCTTCCTCCCTTCAGCTGAATGGATAAAGAAGATGTGGCATATATATACAATGGAATATTACTCAGCCATGAAAAGAAACGAAATTGAGCTATTTGTAATGAGGTGGATGGACCTAGAGTCTGTCATACAGAGTGAAGTAAGTCAGAAAGAGAAAGACAAATACCATATGCTAACACATATATATGGAATTTAAGAAAAAAAAAATGTCATGAAGAACCTAGGGGTAAGACAGGAATAAAGACACAGACCTACTGGAGAACGGACTTGAGGACATGGGGAGGGGGAAGGGTAAGCTGGGACAAAGCGAGAGAGAGGCATGGACATATATACACTACCAAACGTAAGGTAGATAGCTAGTGGGAAGCAGCCGCATAGCACAGGGAGATCAGCTCAGTGCTTTGTGACCACCTAGAGGGGTGGGATAGGGAGGGTGGGAGGGAGGGAGATGCAGAGGGAAGAGATAGGGGGACATAGGTATATGTTTAACTGATTCACTTTGTTATAAAGCAGAAACTAACACACCATTGTAAAGCAATTATACTCCAATAAAGATGTAAAAAAAAAAAAAAACAAGAAAGAAAGTCAGCTGAAATTTACACCATAGACCAGCTGGGGGAGCATCAGAGCAGCCAGATGGGAGGGAGGGAGGGAGGGAGTGGGGAGGAATGAGGGCAGAGACCCTGGGATGGAAAGGGAGGGAGTGGAGATTGCTGCGGGGGAGGGGAGGCACGGACAGACGCTCTGGAAGGCTTGTCCTCGTCATGCTGGTCACCCTGTTCCCGGGCCTCCCCGCTGGGACTGGCCACAGCAGGCAAGCCACCATCCCCTGAGAGGTGTGGCAGATGGGGGCACACTTCAGCTTTCTACATAAACCACTTTACCTCGGTGGACTTTTCTTCCTGCCAAGAAGAGAACGTCAATCACCCTGTAGCTGTCAGCGTAAGGAAATGAAGCATCAGATTTCCCGGCTATGGTTGGCAGAACTCTGGGGGCCCCTCAGTCTGTGAGCAGGTGGGAGGTGTCGGGGGCCCTGAGGCAGGTCAGCTGGGCACCGGTGGCTCTGGTCACTGTGACCCTGGGAGCCTTCCAGCACCTGCACCTCAGAGGGATCCTGGTTCCCTCCACCGGCATCTCTCCCGCCCAGACCTCCCACCTGGGCCCATGTGGCTGGGCAGGTCCATCACAGCACTGACGCTGTCCTTAATTACTGTGTATGTACTCAACCCTTGCTGTCTCCCCCTAGGATGGAGGCACCAGGTTTGTCTGGTCTGTGTCATCCCCAGCTTCTCAAACAGGGCAGATAACAGGTTTCCAGTAAGTAATTGTTGAATGAATGAATGAATGAATGAATGAATGCTGGGCCAGGGCCCCGTGGCTCTCAGTGCAGTACAGGAATGAGGCCACCTCAATCCACACCTGGAGTAACCCTCCCGCCCCCCAATCCTGGAGGAAGGAGCGCTTGGCCCCAAGGCCCCGAGCGTTTGTGGCCCGAAGATCAGGCCAATAGCTGTGGCCTTGCTCAGCCCTGGCCCAGGCCTGCCTCTGCTGAAATATCCCTACTGTACCCCTGCTCTGCCAGCTCCGCACAGGACCAGGGCCTTGGCTTGGCTACGTCCCCCCTTCTGTCCTCAGGCACTTGGGGCTCCTGCCACTGACGGGATGCCACAGATTTTGTCATTGTGAAAGCAAAATACTCAGAACCAGATCACTTTAGATGCAGCGACCATGGGAGAAAGAGTTCTCTGAGTTAGGACACAAACACGTATCTGGGGCATTTCCCCTTCCTCCCTTCCTTCTTTCCTTCCTTCCATCCACCCACCACTACTCATCATCCATCCATCCCTCCCTCCCTCCATCCATCCATCCACCCGTCCATCTATCTGTCAGTCCATCTATCCACCCATCCACCCACCCATCCGTCCATCCACTCATCCAATACTCCCTGATCATGGACCAGTCTTTGTATTCATGGCTGGGACATAACGTTAAGTGAGGAGAGGGGGGTGGAAAGTGGGCCGCATTCCAGGCAGAGAGCTTTTGGGTCTGGATAAACCTGGAGCTGTCTGCTGGGCCAGTACACTATAGTGCCCAGTAAATAGTTCCTGAGTAATGACTGAATGAGACAGTCTTGGCACTGACGCGACCATCAGCCAAGTTGTCTTTAGATTAGAAAGGCGGCAGTGCGGCTGCAGCATGGGGAAGAGGGTGGGAGATTGGGGCGGAGGGGCCTCGGACCTGGAGGCTGAACGGCCAGAAGAGGGTCTCTGTGGAGGAAGGGCACCAGGCAGTGGCAGAGGGCTGCAGAGGGACGAAGGGGGCTGGGCTCTGAGGCCAGGCTTGGTGCAGGGCAGGCCCGTGGACGGGATGGAGGAGATCTGCAAGTCACGGGCTCTCAGACGAATGCCAGATGTTACACTAAAAATAACCAAATATGTAATTTTTGTGCTAAATCAGATAGCATCTTCAGCTGGATTCCCGGGCGGGCGGGCAGGCGAGTTGTATCAAGTACCGGAGGCTTAAAAACACATATGGGGGGCTGGAGGGAGGTGGGAACAGAGCATTCCACACGCAGAGTCTCCTGGGCCTTGCAATTTGGGACAAGGCCTCCATTGTGAGGTTCTCAGGGAAACATCCCTACCCGGCACCTTGGAAGGATCCGTACTTGGGGAGCAAGAGATGGGACAAAGGGGGGCTGAAAGGAACGCAGAGCCCAGGGAGGGCTGCTCCCTGAGGTGAGGGAGGGCAGGGCTTGTTGGGGAGCTGGGATAGGCTCATGTGGAGGCAGGGAGGCTGGGATCCGGGTGTGGGCACGCGAGGGAAGGAGAACTGGCTGTGGTGGCGTGGATGCGGGGTGGGTTCAGGACCAGAGCTTCCTGAGGGCCTGGGTGGGTGGAATTAGGGAGAACCGCTGAAGAGTAAAGGATCACTAGGCATTTCTCAAAGTGTGTCTCATGGGACACCAGCTCCATAACTTTCCCATTAAAAAGGGTTCCAGGCCAAGTGAGTTTGAGAAACTGGCTTGACCACCATCCATCATGTTCCCGTGTGCTGCTGGGGGCCGGTGCACTCCAGGCGCTGGCCCCGTGGCTCCCAGAGTTATTCTCCCGGAAGCCAGGCAGGATTAGGCCAAAGGTCGGAGGTTCTGACCGAGCCGGTGAGACATGGGTTTTAAGCTGCCCAGGCCAGTGCAGGAAGGAAGGGCAGGCGGGGGGCACGTCCCTTCCCTTCACATGCTCGGACAACCTGCCAAGGATGCTTTTGAGAATCAGAGAGGAAAACAGTCCAACGAGGTGAGTTCACCAACCTTCTCGCTCAGATGTGGGGCCGCAGTGCCGTGACCCCGAGCCCCTGTCCCCCGCTGGCCCCCAGACCCCCAGACCCCGAGGAGCGGTCTCCCGGCTCTGTAGCACCTACCTTCCTGTCGTTGAACTCCACGTTCTCCCCTTCATAGTCTCCCTGTAAAGAGAGAAAGGTGTCTTACCGTCCTGTAACCTTTCCAGACACGCACTCCAGCTGCCCCCACTACGCAGGTGAGCTAGTCCCAGGACAGAACTTCACACGGTGCGGAAGAGCGCCCAGGCCCCCTCCTCCTAGAATAAAAAGTGTCCCGGGAAAGCCCGAAGCGCCTTCCCCTCGACACAGAGACGACGTCCAGGATGGGAATGCGGTCAGGTCCTTGGAACTGGCGACACAGAGGAAAGGGGCCTTCAGGGGCTGGAGGGATTGTCAACAGGGTGAACTGCATCCCACTCTGCCAGGAGGGTCCTGGCGTCTCATCCCAGGTCCCACTAGGGTGGTGCCCCCTTTCCTCTCAAGTGTCCCGGGAGGGACCATGAGTTAGATGATCCCAATGCATACAGATCGGGGAGTCCAATGCTCCCATTCTACAGATGGGAACACCGAGGCTCAGAGGAGCAAACTGACATTCCTGGGAGAGACAGAAAAATCCGGTCAGACCTGGGACTTGGATCTAGGTCTCCACATCCAATGGAAGAGAAGGAGTGTCTAAAGGTCGAAAGCTAGCCCGGTATTCCGATGGGTGACACTGATGACTAGAAGTCTGGCCAACCGGTCCTGAGGACTGCCGGGCAGATAAAGCTCTGAGGGCTCTGGGAGGTCTGCCTGGTGCCCGCTCCTCTCACCAGCTCCTTCCGTGGCCCCCCTTCCGGCCACGCCAGCCCCCTCCAGGCGGGGAGAACTTGACCACCAGGTGGGCAACCGATTCCTGTGGTCTTTGAATGAACTCCCCCCCGGGTCTTCGGGGGCCCTCTCCACCCAACCCAACCTATCCCCTTCCCAGAGTTGTCCCTCTTGTCTAAGATGGGCCCACGATTCCAGCAGCACCTCATTTCTGTAGAGGTCAGCTAGCCGGTGACCTTGAAGGAGGCAGTTGCCAACCAGGAAGGAAGCCAAAAAGCCACCCAGCAGTGGCTGAAACGCCAAGTCCTTCTCCGGATTCGAACGCTAGTTATGGAGTAGGAGGTTCTTCCTCTATGTGCAGTCCTAACAGGCTGCTGTCTGGTTGGCAACGACCCCGGCCCCTGGTCTGGCAGAGGCTCTTGTGGAATGAATGAATGAGTGAGTGAACACGGCAAGCAAGGCCCTGGAGAGGGTGGGATGCTCTGGGCCACGCACTGAGATGCGACCCAGGACAGCTCAGGGGTGAGAGGCAGGTGGTGAGAAGCGTACACGCGCGGGAGGGGCCTGCTGCCCGCCAGAGGCCGAGGTGCAGCCTCGCGACAGCCGGCATCCTCTGTTTAAGGCATGGGGTCCACGGGGCTAGCTTCAGAGGATTTATCTCCCCAAATATTTGAACATCAGCGTTGGTCCTTAACGGGGTGTGTGTCCATCAGCTGTACGGAAAATTCATGGATGTAAAATCTCATATTCCCTCGAGATGACCGAGATCCATCATCCCGCTGGAAAGAGCCCTGGAAGCAGAGCCAGAGGATCTGGGCTCCACTCCTTGGCTGTGTGCGCGTGGGCAAGTTGCTTGAGCAGCTGCAGCCTCAGTTTCCCCATCTGTAAAGTGGGAACAAACCCCACGTGGCGGGCTTCCCTACTGCTGTGTAAGGGACAAAGATGACGGTGCGCGAGGAGTTTCTAACGTGAGGATCTTGGAGGTGCTTTTTGGAGGCTCAGTGGAAGTCTTGTACTCGTCGGTTTAAACTGCTGCTAGAATTGATTCCTAAGACAAATGTGGCAGCGAAGCCTGAGCAGAGGGGTGCGTCGGCCTCCAGGGGAGGACGCGGTGGTGGTGCAGCCAGGGCTGGCTTCTGGCCCCAGCTCCTCCACAGGGGCTGTGTGAACTTGGGCGAGTCACTAAAGCTCTCTGAGCCTCCGTGTTTGCACCAGATTGAATGAGATAAAGCTCCCGCTAGACACAGTTCTTCGCATACGGTAGGCGCTCAGAAATGTGGATCTTTCCCCTTTCCCTTTCAAGACTTAAAGGGCTGAATCAAACAGGCAGGGAGGCCCTGAAACGTTTCGGCTTCTGTCCCTGACATCTTGGCAGGAGTGACAGCTCAAAGGCCAAGTAGGGCTGAGCAAACCTGAGTGGCACAGATGGGACGGATGGGCGAGGCGCCTTCTAGGGAGAAGCCGGAAGTGCCAGCCGGGACCTGCGGGGTCTGAGTCCTCCCTCGAAGCATTCAGCCCGCAACAGGTCAACCACCAAGACACCTCGACTTAACCCCACGCTGCATTTATTGAGCGCCTACTAGGTGCAGAGGCTTCCATGAGATGCACGCGTGATGAATGGCGGCCAAACAGTGTTGTCTTTGTGGGACAGGGAGCACGGAGGTCCAGAGGGGAAGACTCAACCGTGCCGGGGAGGCGGGGAAAGGAAGGCTCCATGGGGATGCTTTGTTTGCCCTGGGGAGGGGTTGTCCAGGCAGAGGAGGAGGGAAGAGCACTGCAGACAGAAGGAACAGCATGAACGGAGGCACAGAGGTGGGCAAACTGGATCAGCTGAGCCCAAATCCTTACAGTGAGTGACGGGGGACGGCGGCAGTTCGGCTGAGCATCTTTCCCTCTGAGTCTATGGTCCGGGTGGACAGCCCTTTGCTGTCCGGCCCCACCCCCCGTTCGTCCAACGTCTTACTGAAAGCCCTTCTGTTTCTAAATTCCTGCTAACACCCTCTGCAGCCCTGGCAACTGGACAGGGCAGGTATTATTTCTGACTTGCAGATGGGGGCACTGGGGCTCAGAGAGGACAGGGGCTGCCTCTGCTCAAGGTCACAGAGGGGTGAGCGGCCAGGACTAGAATCTGGGTCCCCGGGCCCCCATGCCTGTCCTCTCTCTCTCCTAGCCTTTGCAGTAACGCACATTTGGAAAGTTCCAGAGATCCTCTGTCCGGAGTTCCCACACTGCTCAGGCCCCATGGCCCATCCCCAGTGCCCTGTTGAACTCTAGTCCTTGTTTCCATAGAGACAATAAGAAGAGAATCTTCTCTCTCTCTATCCCAAGCCAAGACAACGCGGCCGTGGCCACAGGCTATATTTGTCAGGGGGATACCAGTGGGATTTGGAGATTCGGCTCAGGAAACTGGCCACTTGCTCTGCAGAAATAGATATGAAACAGAGCTCTCTGGTCATTCTGCCAGAGCCCGGGCAGGGTGGGGTAGGGGAGACGGAGCCAGGGAAACTTCTTGTGGACCAGCTGGCCGTGAAGTTCAGATATGGCCGTGCAGAGTTTCTACCACAAGTGCCCCTGTCTTGGTGGAATGATTTGGTAAGAATAGATGGCTCTGTGTGTAACTCTGGTGCCCACCTGGGGAACCAGGAAAGGCCGGGAGCGGCTGACATTTACAGGAGCGCCAAAGCAGGAAGCCCCGACCACAGGCTAACGAGAGCTCCCTGGGGGGTGTGGCCCTCGGGGCTTGGAGAATCAAATAACGCGCAGGGTTGAACTATGTCTGTCCAGGTTACTTACGTCGTGCAGTGGGTAGGCTGCCGAGTAAACGCCGTTGGCCAGCAGGCTGGTGATGCCTTGAAAACAAGGGCAGAGAGAGGATTACGGACCAGGCCGGTCTCCAACGGCTCCGTGTTCAGTCAGAGCGGTCCCAGGGCTGTCTCAATCACCGAGAATTTTCTCAAAGCGAGCCACACCTGGTTGCCCAGAGCCCGACCACCTTTCTGGGGTTTCCTCCCCGGGTTCGACTAGGAGATGATAAAAACATGCTCTATTGGCAGAATTAGGAAGACACAGAGGAAACCCCGAGAGGAAGTTACATCTGGGAGGAAGGAGGTACCCCCAAACCTGCGATTCACCAGCTACCCCCGCCTGCTGGAGGGCAAACCTGCAGGTGAGGAAGGGGGATTGTAAGTGGTTAGAAAAGCTGAATCATGAGAAAAAATATGGATGGAAAAATTGATGGTGTCAGAAAACACACATACAATTTGGAATTAGATTTTAGGTTGATTGGAAAAGCCAAAGAGGAGGCCTGCGTGCCCCACGCGGGGGCAGAGGCACTTACCGTATTTACCACATTTTCGCCTTTTACTTAAAAGGGCAGAGTCCTTCTTTCTTCCCTCTCCTTGCCCTGTTTATACATCCGGCTATTAGTTACATGCAAAAGGGCCCGAAAGGATCAAAGCTGCATTTGGGGGGGCAAAGCGCTCACTCACAGTCCGGCACTCCTGGGGGCCGGGGAACGATGGCCGGGCCCCTTGTTTGCTGCCTGAAGCCCCGCTTCAGGAGCAGGATAAAAATAACCACGCCTGCACCTCCTAGAATCCAGAGGTGTGGGCTCGGGCACCCGGCCCCAGAAGACAGCGTCGTGAGGGGGTAAGGCAGAGCCCGGCCACGCATGGGTCTGGGGCTTCCCAGAGATCGAATCTTGCTTCGCACACATCCTCGGGGGCCAGGGCTGCCCAGGAGTTTCCACGAAGCCCTTTGCTGGTCACAGAACCCTCTGCCTGGATGAAGAGGCTTTCTAGGTGGTAAGGGGGTCAGATTTTTCAGTGGCCAGCCCACTCTTGAGCTGTGACACTGGTGGGAAAGGCACTCCCTGAAATCCACTTAAAAATAGACCATCTCCTCAGCTAGTGATCCGGAATGGTCAGGGCACCTAGGGACGCTTAGAAATCCAAACCGGAGCCAGGCGGGAGCTCATGGCCAAAGCCCCATGAGTGGAAAGTTCAGCTGCAGTAAAACATGAACAAGGGGCTGGATTCAGGTTCACTGGCCCCCCACGGCCCCTAGAATGCTCTCAACTCCATGCTGCCACAGGTGCGCCCTCTACCCGGAAGCCTCGCCCCTCCAATGTCATCTCATCAGAAGGACCTCTGATCACTGGCTCTACATCCCCCATCGCTCCCCATCTCCCTCAGCCTGCAAGATTGTCTTCTGGTTCACCTTGTCATCTCTCATCTGTTTCCATCCTCCGGAATGGAAGCTCCCTGAGGGTAGGGAGGCTGGCACAGAGGCTGGTGGGAGACCGAACCCATCCATGAATCTGGAGGTCAGGAGGGCTCTCAGACAAGGCCAGTGTGAAATGGGGTGCAGAGAAGGCCCCTCCATCTCTCTGCTTCATCACTGGCTCTGGGAACCAGCGCTGCCAGGGAACTGGCCACAGCATGGCCCGGGGCGGGCATCAGCTCTAGCTGAGAAGCGCCAGACCCTGGACTCTCTGCAAACCTTCACAGCAACCGCACGAGTCTCCACTAGAAGGGACGCTACAGGGACGCTAAAGGGAGACTGACTTCTGAGATGCATCGCTGGGACTAGACCCATGCTTCTCCCCACTTCTGGTGGCTGGGGGCCCCCTGGAGGACCTTGCTCCATCGGGGACAGTTTTCCTGGCCTCCTCTCAACTCCTGAAAGTATGTCCCCCGCCACGACTTAGTACACGGGCTTAGAAATTTCAGGCCCAGAGGGTGGGCCCGTGACTGACCACTGGCCACCCTGGGCAGCCTGGCTGAGCCTGGAGGTGTTGTCACCCCGCCCCCCCGCTGCATCCTGGGCCTGCCCCAGACTTCAGCTGCGAGCATCTGAGTCCTCCTGTACTTCGCTTCCTTCCCTCCCGGGAAGCCAATAGGCAGGGCATCTCTCCTGAACCACAGGCTCGGATCTTCAGATGCTTCCAGAGCGTGAAGGATTGTGCCGTGAGCTCCGCTCTCAGCGGGGCATGAAGCGGCTCAACAGGAAGGGGGGAAAGACCGGGAAAAGGCATCACTTTGCCCTGAAACGTTTTGCAAACGTTTAGCAAACTCAGCCTGCGGCGGTGGGCAAGGGACCTGCGTGGCGGGGCGCGGGGCGGGGGGGATCGTTCCCTCTGCACGCTTTAATCGAGAAGGTTTTGCACCTGTGGTTGAGGTGTTCTGTAAATCGGTACCCGAAGAGCCCAGCGGGGCCAGTTTTGCGGCAGGTTCCGCCTAAGGGCACACGTCGAGGGGCACCCCTTCCAGCAAGGCCACGGCCCGGGTGGGGCACCTTCTAGACTGTGTGTGTGTCTGGCTGCTGCCCCGGCTGGAACCCTAACTACCTCCCCCTGGACTGTGAAGGTCAAGAGAGGGTCAGAACCCCTCGGTCACCCTCCAGTTTCCAGCAGCCAGGATTTACCGCCTCTGCGTTGAGAGGCTCCACAGGCCACCGCAGATGCCTCAAGCCAGAGAGGAGGATCCTTTCGTGCTTAAAAGGGTCGTAAAACCGCCCCTTGGTCCTGGAACGGCCCTCCTGCCTGAGACTGTTACACCAGCCTTAAATCAAAACCCTCTAAAAAACCCCAGGCCGGCCACCCGCCTCCCACGGAGAAGATGGAGAGGCAAGATTACACCGCGAGAGGAGCGCTGAGCTCAAGCCCCAAGCACGCCCTTACCCATGCTGTACTTGGCTTTGGTACACGTTGTTCTCTTCAGGATTTCGTAGACCTGTTGTGGAGACAAGGGGGGGACCAGAGCTCCACCATCACGGGTCACCGGGAAGGGAGGTGGTGACCGTTACCAGCGCCAGCCTCCTGCATGCCCCAAGGATGCGGTCAGGATTGGCGTTCTTGGGAACAAGGTCACCTCGAAGGGCCCACGCTACGCTTGGGCTCAGGAGTACGGGGGTCCTGTGCGCTCTGCGGGTGGGTTTCGGCCCCTTTTGGCTGAGAGGTGAGCTGGAATTCAGAGGCATGAGGACTCCGCTGATACGACCACTCTCGGGTGTGGCCCTGAATGTTCTAGAAACCTGTGCCCCTTTTACGAACAAAACACTTCACTTCGCCGCCTCAGGAGCCCCGGCTTGGGGGTCTGCCTGCCTGGGTCTGCGTCCTTGTAGCCGTGTGGTCTTGCGCTAACTACCTCGTGCCCCGTGCCTCAGTTTCTCCACCCACAAAATGGGGTGAAAATAATTGGCCCTGTGCCATAGACGCGTGGGTCAGGGCACTCTAGCCCCTTGAGACTCCCCCGAGGTCCCACCCTCCAGTTCCCCCCAGGCCCTGGGCCATCTGACCTTCTCTCCTCCTCTCCGTCCGCCCAGCCCTGTCCCAGCAACCTGGCCTCCTGGCTGCCCCACTCACTCGCCAACCCTCTCCTGAGGCCACAGGGCCTTCACCATGGCTGTTTCTTTTGCCAGAAGTGCTTCTCCCCTGAGAGCTAAATGGCTACAGAGCCACCTTAACCAACAGGTCACTGAGCAGCCACCGTCCCTGTTTCTCTGCCTTCTAACTGTGCTCTCTCTCTCTCTCTCTTTTTTTTTTTTTTTTGGCCGCCCCACTCGGCTTGAAGGATCTCAGTTCCCTGACCAGGGATGAACATGGGCCCTGGCGGTGAAAGTGCCCAGTCCTATAACCACTGGACCTCCAGGCAGTTCCCTAACTCTGCTCTCTTGTCCCGGATTACTCCACCCCTGCCATGTTCCTGTTGCCTCCCTCACCTCCTGCCCATCTTGGGCAGACACCACGTGCTCAGTAACTGACTGATGAACGAATGAATGGATGAATGCCCCAGCTAGCTGGCTCTCTCCCTGGTACCTCTTGAATCTAATCAGTGGCCTCATCCTGACCTTGCTGATTCTCCCATAACCACCTCCTCCCTTCCACGTGCAGCCACAGCCCCCCTTCACAACCACCCCATCTGCCCTTCCACGACTGGCCACTGGCAGTGATCTTTCTAGGACCTTGCTCCACAACCATCTATGGCTCCCTAGTGCCTACAGGCTGAAAATCCAAGTCCTAAGACCAGCACCTCAGGTCCTTCCCCATTGTTCCTTGCTGATCCCGACTCCTACCCGCCTGCACACAGGGCTGCCCCGATATGCTAGCAGCACAGGGAAGGAGACAGGAGGGACTGTTATATCTTTGTCTAGAAGGACGTTGGGTCTCAAGACCACAGGGTCCAACTAACCAAGGGCAAAGTTTTGAGTCACCAAAGAGTTTCTCTGGAGCATTGGTGTTTTACAAACAGGCCTTCAGGGTCTCTGGGAGAGAGTGCCCCCCACCCCAGAGGTAATCGGAGTCATGGATCGTTCAGCTAACATTTACTGGCTCGGATAGAATTGCCTTCTGTGACTTGGGGATCATGGTCTGAGCTCAATTTTAAAGTGGATTCTCCACGAGAGGGGGCCTAGAGCTTCCATTCACATATGACCCCAACCCCAGGCCACCACCCCGACAGCAAGAGTGGATTTACGGGGACTTCCCTGGCAGTCCAGTGGTTAGGACTCCGCACTTCCACTGCCAGGGGCCCGGGTTCGATCCCTGGTCGGGGAGCTAAGATCCCGCAAGCCACATGGTGTGGTCAAAAAAGTAAAATAAAATAAAACAATAAAGTAAAAAAAGTAAAAAAAAAAGAATGAATTTACGAATCTGCACCCAGCCCTGTGCTTCCAGGAGCATCCTGGCGGCTCCAGATAATGTAAAAACTGGGGTGCACATACATATGGAAACACGGCGCGTGCCTCAGTTCCCCCAGCTGGCCATTCCAATTCTCTCCCATCCCAAAATGACAGAGAAAAAGAGAAACCGTTCAGGTTCAACTGCGTCTGGTTCTCCTGAGCGGTCGGTTTCCAAGAGGGAGAACTTACCTCTCCTGGACCACATGTCAGCCTCGAGCTACATTGGCTGCTGACGTTTTTGCATAAACGAGCTCCTCATTGTTTATTATAAATTATGAGATTTAATTGCTAGTTTCATCAGTAACATGGTCAACACAGCAGCGGCTATGTTCCCGGCGCTGCATCCAGGTTACCCTTGGTGTGGGCGCACGGCTGCCCTTTGGGCAGGACACCACCTCGTCCCGTTTGCGAGTCGCGAGGCTGGGAGGGGACACAGGGTTGATGGGACCGGGCTCTGTCTGTCCAGGCAGTGGCCTGAGCCCCCCACGCCAAGGCAGCCTACACCACTCGCTGTCCCGTGCCTGGGTGCCCACCCGTCTCAGGATGTGGCTGTGAGGGGCAGTTATCTGCTCAAGGTCAAGCGGCCGCCTCCTGCCAGCCCCGCCCCTCTCCTCGCCAGGCTGGGCTTTCTGGGCCAGGAAGAGAGAGAAGCAGCAGCTTGGCTGAGAGGTTAATACTTGTTTAGACAGAAGTTGGGTCCTGAGCGGTGCACAGCCCAGCTTGGCTGGTGGACAACTTGGCGGCCGATGGATAAACATTAAACCAATACCTGGAGTAGGGCAGGGCGGCCTGGTCAGATTTCAAGCCACAGTTTGCTCGTCTGGCGAGGCTCTGGAAGTCTACCCAAAGCCTCGTCCCTTTGCCTGCACCACCCCATCACTCCTGCCAGGCCTGCCTGCTCACAAACCCCCAGAGAGATGGGGACGTACAGATTCCACCAAGGGCAAGTGGCAAGGAGGCTGGAGAGGCGTGCTGGGAACTGCAAAGATGCGGGAACATTTTGAAATAACCCAGTGGGTCTGGAATCCCTCTGCTTCTTCCCTGCTGCTCCACCCCCGCCATCCCCTGGGCCCCTCGCAGCCCGCTGGCTTTATTATTCTAATTATTTCTGTCACAGACAATTAGAGCCCCTTCCACCCAGAGGAGCTGGGCTGAAATGAAATTATCATCCTGTTTCCCGGGGCCACCTTGCTGGGGAGCTATGGATTCCCATGAGGGAGCGATACTTACTATCGTGCTCCGGGTTTTGCTGTCGAAAAAGGAATCCTTGTCAGACAGGTCAAATCTGTTGAAATTTTGGGAACAAAAAGAGACACAGCTCACTGGAGTCAGCGCTCCCGGTTTCCGAGGCCTTGGGGGACCACACTACCCCCGTGAGCGGTGACCGTGAAACTGACGAAGCTCGGTCCGCACGCCGGGTGTGATCCGACCCCGGGCATTTGGAAGAGTCTGTACATCCTCTCACCCCTCGGGGAGGCTGGGAGACCCCCGTGGGTGGGAAGTGACCCCAGGGGCAACTGTGGTCAGACCTCCCTCGCCAAGGATCCCTTTTCCTTCCAATGACACCCTCGGGGGCAGATTTTAGTCTCTGCTGCTGCACTCCTGGGGTGATCCCACCATCGGACACTTTACTATTTAAGGCAGTCTCCCTATAATTTCCAAATGGTTTCCGTCCTGAGGTCCTGGGTCACACAGAGATTTCCTAAGGCTTCCTGAGGGCAGAGGGATGTCTCTGGAACACGTTATTCGATTCCCAACACACTCAGCGTACAGCCGGAGAGGGCGACTCGGGGTTGGGGGTGGCCCAGAGCCTGGAGGTGAGCCAAGCCTGGCAAGGCAGGGGGTGCCAAGAGAGGGGGCCAGGGCCCTGGGGGTCATGGAAAGAGGGCGTCTCCCTCTAATGCGCGGGGGCCTGGGTCCTGGCGCTGGTGGGAGGAGTTGGGCCGGAGCCACTTCCTTCTCTCTTATGTCTTATCCCCCGGAGGATCGGGAAACAGCAAGTGAAGCATGGGGCCCCGGCCCTGTGACTAATGCCCTGGCCAGGGCGGAAGCCCCAGTTCTGAGCGGAGGCTCTTCATGTCTTGTGGGACCGGGGGTGTCCAGGAGCCTCCCATCCCCTAGAGCTCGTCATCCTATCCCCACAGGATCCCCAGACTCCAAGCTTTCTATTCCCACCCCTGCCCTCGCTCCAGCTCTGCCCAGTGAGGCCCCACGGAGGCCTTGCTGCTGCCGCTGACCCAGGTGGCTACGCCCCCTTGCCCCTCAGTAGCAGGGGAGGAGGGAAGGTTCCAGAATGGGTGCAGCCCTGCCAGGCAGCCGCGCTGGCTGCGAGTCTGGGGCCTCAGGACTCCAGCCGGGGCTGCTTCTCGGTTCCTGGTGCCCAGAGCTCGGCAGCCGTCAGGAGGTGCAGCTATCCAGACCCAACTCCTCGGGACACATCCCAAGAGGGACAGAGCGGGGCAGGCCACTGCTTTGGGGCTTTAATCCCAGGCCCAGGCCTTCCCTCACATGGGCTCAAGCTAGTTTTCCCAAGTGTCACCCAGCAGGACAAGACTCGTTGTCCCCTTAACTCCTCAGTTAATAATGACCTTGGAAATTATTTCCAGGGCCTCTTCTGTACTCAAGAACCACAAGCTCTTATGAGAATATGCTCCAGGGGCTGAAATCCCCACTTCACTGGGGGTTGGAGAACTCCCTCTGGCCTCAGAGGACCAAGTCCAACACGGGGTGGAATCACCACACAGCGGGTGGCCCTAGGGAAGGGCAAGCGGGAGGGGGGGTCCCCACTCACAGGTGCTTCTTCTCCCGGGAGAAGGGATAGGAGAGCCTCTTTGTGGTCTGGGGTCTGTGCTCCGCCACCTTGGGCTGGATGGGGTCCGTCATCTTCTGGAGCACAGAGTTGATCTTTTTCAGGAGGCCACGGGCCTCATTAATGTGATATAGCTGTGGGCGAGGCAGGGAAGGGGGACACATGTCATCTGCTGAGCCATGACTCTGGGAATCTATTCTGAGACGGGCAGGGAACTAGCCCCCTGCCACAGAGACGGCCCGGCCTGGGAACAGGGGGCAGGGATGGGCCACGATGCCCCCTCCACGTCCGCGTTTCTAGATGAGCCTGAAAGCTCAGAGTTTCGGGAGATCCCAGCCAAAAGGGCAATTCTAGTACATTCCAGAGAACTTCCCCCAACTTCACTTTTGTTTAAAAAGAGGTAATCCAAAGGATTCTGGAGGCTTTGAGAAGCTGGGAGCTGACTCACTCCCGAGAACAGCTTCGTCCCCCCTGCTTTCCTCCCCAAGGACAAAAGTAAACCCCGACGCCTCGCTAAGCTCCTTGGACGCACTGGCAGACTGCTTCCCAGCCTGAAGTTGTCAGAGATTAAGAAGAAAAGCCCCAGCAAGCGAGGAAATGGAATTAAAATGAGTCTGATGAATTAGCTGAAATAACGAACGGTCAGAGCGGGAAGTTTCACTGTGTTTGTATCTATGAGAAGTTCCCGGGCTCCTGTGGCATCTCTGGGGGAGCAGGTTATCCTCTCCGCCCGCAGGACACGGGAGGCCTCCTGCCCTCCCGGGGCGGGGGTGGGGGGGCTGAAGCTCCCTTGGGCTTTCGTAACAACTCAGACCCGCCCGATGACGTTCTCCTGCCGGGCAGCCCTGAAACGACCCCTGTGGAGTAGGGACGTCACCGCTCACCTTCTTCGTCGGCATCTTCAGTTTCAAAAACTCAGCCTCTCTGCACAGCACGTTCCAGGGTGCATGGATTTTTACAAATCCAACCCCGTGAATTTTCGTCTAGAAAGAGGGGAGAGGTCCTTGGTCAGAGTGGGCAGATGTTTGGGGCTGAAAACCATTTTCACCTTCGGGGACCACAACAGTTTACTGGGCAGCTGCTTCTGCCTGTCACCTCATGGCTCCTCTGACGATGCTTTGAGGCACTGCTAGAATCCCCTCCTTCCAGATGATAGAAGAAAGCTGCGGGGCTGGGAGGGCTCCCCCAGGTCCCACGGGAATGATAAACAGCCGGGAGGGTGCCTGGAGGGAGGTACCCGATCCCACAACACCTGGGAAGTTCTCAGAGGGGTAGCCGAGGGGCCTCAGGGCAGCCTGAGCCACAGAAGACCTTGTACAACTGAGAGCCCAGGCCCTTCGACTGAGTGGACGTACTTGGTGTCCCTGGGGTGCCCAAGCAGAGATGAGGAGGTGATGGTGAAGGTGGTCCCCTCTGGGCATCTCTGTGGGGTCAGGACACACCTCTGTCTGGACCCGGCCACCCTCCGGCTTCCCTGGGTCAGCACTGCCTTTATCCTAACGTGAGAGGACTCGAGGTGATGCTGCATTCGAGTCCAGCCTCCCGCCCCCACTAAGCTGCTGTGAACTTGGACAAGTCACTTCTGGTCCAGCGTGTCTGAATGACAGGACTGGGCAGCTGAGGGCCCCTGAGTGCTGCCCCACCAGGAACTGCACAAGCTAAGAGCTTCGAGAAGTGACTCCAACGAGCTCTATGGGAAAGGCAGGACCACTGCACCCTCTTCACGGAGGGGAACACTGAGGCTTGAGAGATTAAGTCACCGCCTAGGTTCCTCAGAAAATTAAAACTAGAGCCACTGAGTGATCCAGGCATCCCAGCTCTGGGTGGTTATCCCCAGGAAATGACATCAGCACGTTCGTTCACTCAGCATTACTCACGACAGCCAAGATACAGAAACAACCTAAGCGTCCTTGGACGGATGAATAGATCAAGGGAGTGTAGACATATAGAGTGCAGTATTATTCACCCATAGAAAAGAAGGAAATCCTGTCATTTGTGGCAACGTGGATGAACCTGGAGGACATTCTGCTACGTGAAATGGGTCAGAGAGACAAGCAGTGCATGGTATCACTTATATGTAGAATTAAAAAAATGCTGATTTCATAGAAACGGCGTAGAGTAGAACGGTGTTTGCCAGGGGCTGGGTGGGGGGATGAGAATGGGGAGATAGGTCAGAGGGTACCAGCTTTCAGTTATAAGATTAAGTTTTGCGGACCTAATGGACAGCAGGGTGACTCTAGTTACTAATACGGTATCGTACACTTGAAAGGTGTTGAGAGATCAAAGTGTTCTCAGCACACACACACACACACACACACACACACACACACAGAGGTAGCTGTGTGAGGTGACGGGCGAGTTCATTACCTTGATCTGGGCAACCATTCCACGGTGTCTGTGTAAACCAAGTCATCACTCACAGTGTAGACTTTAAATATGCACAATTATGTTTGTCAATTACTCCTCAATAAAGTTGGGGGTGGAAAGTCAGGGCCTGGCATCTTGCAGCTGGCGGGTGTGGGAACCCGGGTTCACATGCGGGCCATACACACTCTTAATCGTGGGTGAGACCACGCACATCCCAACAACTCTCGAGGTTTCTGGTTTTCTCTGTCCCCCTTACCTTTCGTGTTTAAGAGATTCCCTTTACTGAGCGAATAGCATCAATGTGGCGATAACACGTTTCCCCACCTAAGACGCAGGTAACAGCAGCAGACTTCCCAATCACCCCGAGATAACTGGGGTTCCCCATTGCAACAAAAAGCAAAGAAACACAACATTCCCCTCAGACAGAGCTGCCCTACGGCAGTGGGGTCCTCAGTCCACCAGCCGTCTCAAGGGGACCCCCGGGGGCTTGGAGCCCACGCTGGGCCCCCAGGTTGAGGTCCCACTTCACCTTTCCACAATTCCGGGGGTCCTGGCAGAAGGGAGCCAGGCCACGGCAGGGGGTGTGTGTGGCCAGCACTTGGGACTCGGTATGGGGCTGACTCGGGTCTGTGCTGTGCTCTGAGCCCCAGGTCCCGTCGCCAGCCTCAGAGTGTACACAGCTCATGGGATCACTGCAGGTTTTTGGCAAAAGGCAACGGAGTCAAAGTCACTTGGGGCTGATTTTTAGGAAAAAAATCCTCTGTGGTCCAAACACACTCATCCAGCGCCAGCCTCGGGCCCCAGTGAGACGTGGGGCTCCTGCCTCACCTCGAGAGAAGGGCCACACCTGCTGGGAGAACTCCAGCTCGTCTCTCCACCTCTGATGCAGAGGCGCCCATGCCCCCCACAACCAGAAGAGCGAGCCTCTCCCCGGGGCCTGAGTGTCACCGCACAGGCCTTGTCTATGTGGCCCCGGCAGGCAGGCGAGTCCTGTCCGGAGCCTCCCAGCTCACGGGCCCTGCTGCCCACGTCGGGGCAGTGTAGATGCTGCACGTGTCCACTGAACGAGCGGATGAAGTTCCCTAACAATGATGACGACGGGGTGGGGGGAGAGGAGGCTGGGACCCACCGGGCGCTCGCTACGTGCCAGGCCCTGCTTCAGGCATCTGTGCGTATTAACTCATTTAACCCCACGACAGGCCCGTGAGGGTGATCCTGCCGCTGTCCTCACCTTGGAGCCCAGAGGTTCACACCCTGCAAGTTCACTGTGAGCGTCCAGGGCAGGCTGCAGCCAATGGCCACAGACTGGGCAGCTTTAGCCACACAAATTCATCCCCTTCCAGTTCTGGAGCCAGAAGTCTGTGATCAAGGTGTGGGCAGGGCCGCGCTCTCTCCAGAGGCTCCAGGGGAGGGGCCCTCTCACCTTGCCCCGCCGCCGGGGACCCCAGGCCTTCCTGGGCTTGTGGCCATATCACCCCAACCTCTGTGCCCATCTGCACAAGCCTTCTCCCCTGTGTGGCTCTGTGTTTCAAGTCTCCCTCTCTTTTCTCTTCCAAAGACACCTGTCGTTGGATTTAGGGTCCACACGAATCCAGGATGATCTGGTGCAGAGATGAGTAACTTTCTTACATCTGCCAAGACCCTTCTTCCAAATAAGGTCACGTTCGCAGATTCCAGGAGGACGGCTTTTGGAGCTGCCGCCTGGCCCACAATACTCACCATGAAGCGGCAGGTCAGAGCCCCACAGGGCTTGGCACACGGAGCTCATCAAAGTGGCTGGAAGCTTCGAAGAAGCGGGTCCAGGAGCCGGGTCCTGAGGCTGCTTCCAGGACCAGGGTGCTCCGGCACAGGGACCAGATGCGCAAGGCTCGAGGTGTGCTGGTTGGCGAGAGGCACACCTGCAGGGAGCCTGGAGCCTGACACCACGGCCCAGGGCTGGGGACTCGGCGGCGCGTGGACTAGTGTGGACCAGAGGAGGCAGCCCGGGGGCTCGGGCAAGGGGAACCCAGCTCTTCCTGCTGCCCTCAAGGGGCGGGGCGGGTGGGCACCGGGGGCAGCCATGGATTGGGCGGCCTGGGTCCGAGTCCTGGCGGGCTGCTGTGTTGTCTCCAGCAAGTGACTCAACCTCTCTGAACCCCCTTTTGCTCATCTGCAAATCTTTGCAGTACAAGACTTGCTTCACAGCTGGGGGAGTCCCTGATGCTCCTAACACTTCCATCCAGCCCCGTGGCTGGGGCTATGGCTTCTCTCCGTGACCCTGCGGCTGGTGAGACCACGCCTGCGTGGACTCCTTTGGCTAAGAAGCTTGAAGCCGCCTCCCCAGCTCCAGGAAGCCCCGGGGGCACCATGAAATGACCGAGAAGTGACCATGGACGGCCCCCGCGAGGCAGACCCCCTCTTTCCCGTTACAGCCCAAGTTTATTTCTGTGCCCAGTGCTCAGTCGCATGCAAAGACCCAAAATATATTCTTCCGAGTCCGTGGCGAGCTCTCTCGATGGTGGTCAAGGACCAGTGCCCGGGCTGGCCTCCCTGGGAAAACACGCTCTGCTGTTTACGTGAGCAGTGGGGTCCCTCCCAGGGAAATATCTGGCAGGATTGGGGAAAGGGGTCGTGGGACCGGTTGGACAAGAACACATACAGGATGTTTTAAACCTTGGTGCCCGGCCCGACAGCAACCCGTCCCTGCAGGAAGAAATCGTGAGATGCCGGGTCCCCTCCCTGAGCCAGATGCCCCAGAGCCGTGGGTTCTGTCCTGACTCTGGTCCCTCTGGTGTGGGGAGGTTGGAGGCCACAGAACCGCCGGGGCCGCGCACCGTGGCGTGGGCGTGGGGAGGGCCAGGGGTCAGGGTCCCGCAATGGCCTGCCACCAAATGCTGGACAAAATAAATAAATAAAATAAATGTCACGTCTTAAAGTTGCTGAAGACCTGAGAAGACCCAGAGAAGCAACCAAGACCATGCCATCCAAGGGGTTTCTACCGATGCAGACGCTTGCCCTGGAGCGGGGAGGGAGGTTTCTGTCCCAGGCCCACCCAAGATGGGAAGTCTAACAGAAGACCCTCCCCCATGGAGCCAGACCCCCATGAGATGACACTTTCAGGTGACCCAGAAAGGGGTCCCTCCTCCAACCCTGGGAATTACAAGGAAGGCAGTCCTGGCGCTGAGCAGGAAAGGGAGGGAATGAGGACCTCCCCAAGAAGTCCTGGTCCGAAAGGCCACGGCCCCAGTGGGTCTGGGAACCTCAGCCTGTGACCTTGGCTCAAGGTGGTTCTGTCTATAATGCCCTCAGATGTGACGAATGCAAGCCTTTCTGGACAAGGGCATCTTCCTCCTGGGCTTGGGGAACTCCCCCCCGCCCCGATCATGGGCTCCATAAGGGTGGTGGTCAGTGGGCAAGGGCACCAGGCCCACCAGGAACGAAGACGGCTGGAGGAGAACCAGCAGAAGTGACGTCCTCAGCCTCGGGACTCTGCGAGGATTAGATGGATAATAAATCAACTGTGCTCACCTTGTTTAAAGAAATAAACCTCAGGACAGAAAGGTTCTGCAAAGGACAGGAAACTATTAAAAAATGACACAGCCAACTTGGAAAAGAACCAAACAGAACTTGCAGAAATAAAAAAGTGTCATAATGAGAAGTGAAAATTCAACAGACACGTTCGAAGGTACTTGACCTCTCCAAGGAAAGGGAGACACATGGGCGTACAGCAGGGAGTTGCCAGTAAGGAGATGCCAGTAAGGTATGCAACCCTCCACAGCTCCCCTGCTCTCAGGAAGAAAAAACCAACCCTGATCTGTAGCTGCAGCATTTGCCAATTTCCACAGTGTAAATACTCCCGCCATGGCCTATTTCAAGCTACCAAAGTGCTAACACCCCGCTGGCAGATATTCCTGATGAGCCAGAAAGAGCTGACTCCGGCACACCAAGGGCCTAGAGACGCTGGAGGACGTCAGAACTGCAGCCAGAGTGGCACAGGTTTTAGCCCGCCTACTTGGGACCCGGGCAGAGCTGCCCTTGGGGAACTTTAAAGACATGACTTTTAAAAAGTGTCCAGAATATACTTTATAGCAAGTATGCTTCCGCAAAACCAAGACAGACCCAAAGGAAGTCAGGTGGGGCGTGTAAAAGCCTCAGCACTTAAGACCCAAGAGACATAAAATCTTTAGGGCCAAAGAAATGAATGCGTAATGGTGGAATTGTGGAGAAATGAGAGCTTCAGGACTAGACAATGGCCCCTAACATCCCACTGTAGGAGAGGCTCATGGCAGAGGCACTAAGCCTGGGGATGGGAGTGGGGGGCTGAAGACCACATGGTTCAGGGCAAAGAGCGTGACACTGGGAGCCACGACCCAGGTTCAAGTGCTGGCCCTGCCCCTGTTGGGCCCGGTGGCCTTGGTCTCCTTGCCCCGCCTCTCAGAGCCTCAGTTCCTTCCCTCTGTAAAGGGATCTGATCCCTGTGCCACACGGCAGGTTAGGGCGCCCACACCAGGCGGGATGGGGTTTGCTTCCAAACTGACAAGTCCCTGAGAATGTCTGTTGCGCCTTTGTCCTTTATACATGAGGATGTCGGGATTAGACCTCACGTTCCTCAGAGTCAAGGACCCCCACCCCAACGCCCAGCCTGCGAGGAGGGGCCGCTCATCATCACGCTTATCCAAGCCCCAGAGACGCCTCAGAAACCACTCATGCCTGCAAAAACTCAGCTGGAAACTGCAAGAAACACGTCCCCCTGCCTGTGCCATGACCACCCCTCCGGGAGGAAGAACGGGCCATCACCTCCATGCCTAAGATGGGAAAACTGAGGTCCAGAGGGGGGAAGCCACTTGCCTGAGGCTGCCCGGCCAGGAAGTGGCTGAGCAGGGTCTGGACCTGCACACGTGGCCCCGACAGGGTCCTGAGCCTCATTGGGAGCTCAGATATGCTCACCACCTGACGGTGCATCCCAAAGTTTGTTGTGGAAGCAGCACCCATCCTCCCTCAGTCAGTTCCTCACTTGCTTTTCAAAAGCAACATCCACAAAGATGGGAAGCAGATGCCATGACGGCCCACACCAGCTTCGGGTAGGAACACGGAGAAACGACAGCCCACCAGCCCCGGGGCGAGGAGAGGAGCCCCGAAGAGCAGCATGAAAGCAAACTGATTTTGCAGGGTTTGCGTGTCCGCAGCCTTAACAATTCTGCCAAAGCCGGGGTCAAGTTCACCGTCAGGGCAGTGCGGGCCTCGGTCACCCCCAGCACACAGCCAGCATTTTAGTGTGTGGTCTTCTTGGCAATCGCCAATGGGCATAAATAATGTCCCAGCTTTGAGGCTGGACTTGAAAACTGCTGATGGATTTCAGTTGCAAGGAAACATGTTGGCCACAAGCTGCTCTTGTCCGTTTACTGGGAACCCTGGATGCTGACCCCACTGCCGTTGGGGGGTAGGGTGGGAGGAGGGGCTCCTTAAGAAGGAAGGCCTGGGCCGCCTGTCTCCACGACCTTTTCCTCCCTCAATTCCTATCACGTGTGTTGTCCCAGGGGGTCTCTGACATGACACCCCTCTTGGACCCCTCATGTGTGAAACCCACTTTGGGGGCCGTCCTCTGGATCAGGCGCCAGACCCTACCTTGACACCCAGGGCCCCTCTCTTGCAGGGGGAAGCAGTGTTCACACTGGGTTCCTCTGAGCCTGCGGTGCCCGGGGGAGGATGGGAGCAGTGGGGAACCTATGGTTAGAGCCTGTTGGCCAGGCTCAATCTCTATCCATCCCTCTATCCATAATCAGGGTTGTGGGCACGTTTCTTCCAGACCCATCACTTCCCTCTCCACGGTTCTTGGCCCAGTGTACCCAGTACGGGGGTCTCTGTCTGGGGCTACCTCTGGGGCACTGGATAGTGGGTCAGGGGCTTGCGTGGATGTTGGGGGCCCCTTCCCTGGGATGTTTCTGATGGCTCATGGGGAACAGGCTTGCACGGTCCTCACGCCTCCAAGTATGGTCCAGGGCCGGCCGCTTCATATGCCCTGGGAGCAGGGTAGAAGCGCAGTGTGAAAGCATGCAGACCTGCCGAGTCAGAGCCCGCATCTTGGCAGGACCCCACGGGGTTCCCGTGTACATCCTGGGCCCTGCACCGAGGCAGCCAGGCCAAGGCTTTGTCCCCCCTAGACCACCTGCCCCGCTCTGCCCTCCAACCACGAGCCGTGCCTCCCCCACCCACTGCTGTACCTCTAGGGGTCCTGCACGAGCCACCCGACTCCTGGGGTAACACCCTTGTGCAGAGTCTCAGCTCTGTAGCGTGGTGAATGGTACCTCCCAAAAGAGACGTCCACATCCTAACTCCCCGTATCTGTGAATGGGACCTTATTCGGAAATGGGGTCTTTGCAGATGTAATCAAGTTAAGATAAGGTTATACTGGATTAGGATGTGCCTTAAGCAGAATGACTGGTGTCCTTAGGAGAAGAGGAGAGATGTACAGAGGAGGCCATGTGAAGACGAGGCACAGGTTGGAGGGACGCGGCCACAAGCCCGGGAATACCCGGAGCGTCCCAGAAGCTGGAAGAGGCAAGAGGAATGCTCCCCTAGAGCCTTGGGAGGGAGCACGGCCCTGCTGACGCCTTGACTTTGGACTTCTGGCCTCCAGAACCGGGAGGGAATCAACTTGTGTTGTTTTAAGCCCCCCCAAGTTTGTGGTCATTGGTTCCGGCAGCCCCAGGACACTCACTGTTCTGTGTCCCTAAGAACCGCCCCCCACTGTGCCCTGAGCCAGGCCGGTCTTCCACTGGTCATCACGGGATGTCTTCACAACAATGAACCTCCTGACTGGGGAGAAAGGCTCGCACGGCACACAGGGGCCGCATCTGTGTGGGGCTCGTGGCCCACGCTGCCCAGGAGCGGCTCAGTCTCACACACCCGCTGGCCCCTGGGGGAGCAAAGGCAGCTCACACACCTCTGCGCTGCTGGTGACCTCCATGTGCTGCCTGGTCACAGCTGGGCCAGCAGAGAGTTGAGGAGGGGTTCCCAGGTGTTCAGGAGGCCTTATTTAACTGCCCCCCCATTTCTCTCGCTCTCACTTCCCTTTTGCCGCCTCCACGCCCACCCCTCCACCCCCATCCGGCCTTTAAAGCAGGCTCTCAATATTAGCTCCCTGGGGATATTGGCGATGTCTGGGGACATTTTTGGTTGCGTTTAGGGATGTTGCAAAATACTGAATGCCAGCAGTGCCGAGGCTGAGAAATCCTGCCTTAAAGCAATGATGCTTCATCTTTTGGGCGTCATTGTTTGAGTATCTGATGGATTCCACGGATTGTTTTCTCCCCAGGAAAGGGCACATAAGTCCCTAAATTTTGCTTCAAAGTGGGTAAGATTGTGCGATTGGGCTCTCTCTCTGAGGCTATCTTGTTCCCCAAACTGCAAACCCTTTCACTCCTTGTAATCAGAGCACACCCCGGGAATGAGTCATGAGCCGGGCATCTCTCTGCTAATCTCACTGGCAGGGGACCGTATACACCCGCAGACTGCACGCACCCGGCCGGCCGGCCCCTGAGTAGATTCTGGTCTCAGGTGAAAGCAACAGGCTGCAGCGAACGAAGGTCCTTTCAACAGCCTCAGGGCCTAGTTCACCTCAGAGGGAAGCTCGGATTGCAGGGGCCCGTGGGAAACTCGGTTATGACCTGAAAGACTACAGCAGGAAGATGGCTCACACTCAACTCCAGCTGCTTTGAAACCTTGAACTGTCTAGTTTGTGCCACAGTAATATTTTCATTTAAAAAAGACCCAATCTGCATGAAGAACCTAGGGGCAAGATGGGAATAAAGACACAGACCTACTAGAGAATGGACTTGAGGATATGGGGAGGGGGAAGGGTAAGCTGTGACAAAGTGAGAGAGTGGCATGGACATATATACACTACCAAACGTAAGATAGATAGCTAGTGGGAAGCAGCCGCATAGCACAGGGAGATCAGCTCGGTGCTTTGTGACCACCTGGAGGGGTGGGATAGGGAGGGTGGGAAGGAGGGAGACGCAAGAGGGAAGAGATATGGGAACATATGTATATGTGTAACTGATTCGCTTTGTTATACAGCAGAAACTAACACACCATTGTAAAGCAATTATACTCCAATAAAGATGTTAAAAAAGAAAGACCCAACTGAAAAACTGAAACTATTTCCTCTAAGATCAGTAACAAGACAAGGTTGCCCACTCTCACCACTATTATTCAACATAGTTTTGGAAGTTTTAGTCACAGCAATCAGAGAAGAAAAAGAAATAAAAGGAATCCAAATCAGAAAAGAAGTAAAGCTGTCACTGTTTGCAGATGACATGATACTGTACATAGAGAATCCTAAAGATGCCACCAGAAAACTACTAGAGCTAATCAATGAATTTGGTAGAGTAGCAGGATACAAAATTAATGCACAGAAATCTCTTGCATTCCTATACACTAATGATGAAAAATCTGAAAGAGAAATTAAGGAAACACTCCCATTTACCATTGCAACAAAAAGAACAAAATACCTAGGAATAAACCTACCTAAGGAGACAAAAGACCTGTATGCAGAAAACTATAAGAAACTGATGAAAGAAATTAAAGATGATACAAACAGATGGAGATATATACTATGTTCTTGGATTGGAAGAATCAACATTGTGAAAATGACTATACTACCCAAAGCAATCTACAGATTCAATGCAATCCCGATCAAACTACCAATGGCATTTTTCACAGAACTAGAACAAAAAATTTCACAATTTGTATGGAAACACAAAAGACCCTGAATAGCCAAAGCAATCTTGAGAAAGAAAAACGGAGCTGGAGGAATCAGGCTCCCGGACTTCAGACTATACTACAAAGCTACAGTAATCAGGACAGTATGGTACTGGCACAAAAACAGAAATATAGATCAATGGAATAGGACAGAAAGCCCATAGATAAACCCACACACATATGGTCACCTTACCTTTGATAAAGGAGGCAAGAGTATACAATGGAGAAAAGACGGCCTCTTCAATAAGTGGTGCTGGGAAAACTGCACAGCTACGTGTAAAAGAATGAAATTAGAACACTTCCTAACACCGTACACAAAAATAAACTCAAAATGGATTAAAGACCTAAATGTAAGGCCAGACACTATGAAACTCTTAGAGGAAAACAGTCAGAACACTATGACATAAATCACAGCAAGATCCTTTTTGACCCACTTCCTAGAGAAATGGAAATAAAACCAAAAATAAACAAATGGGACCTAATGAAACTTAAAAGCTTTTGCACAGTAAAGGAAACCATAAAAAAGACAAAAAGACAGCCCTCAGAATGGGAGAAAATATTTGCAAATGAAGCAACTGACAAAGGATTAACCTCCCAAATGTACAAGCAGCTCATGCAGCTCAATATCAAAAAAACAAACAATCCAATCCAAAAATGGGCAGAGACCTAAATAGACATTTCTCCAAAGAAGATATACAGATGGCCAACAAACACATGAAACGATGCTCAACATCACTAATCATTAGAGAAATGCAAATCAAAACTACCTCACACCGGTCAGAATGGCCATCATCAAAAAATTTACAAACAATAAATGCTGGAGAGGGTGTGGAGAAAAGGGAACCCTCTTGCACTGTTGGTGGGAATGTAAATTGATACAGCCACTATGGAGAACAGTACGGATGTTCCTTAAAAAACTAAAAATAGAACTACCATATGACCCAGCAATCCCACTACTGGGCATATACCCTGAGAAAACTATAATTCAAAAATAGTCACGTACCACAATGTTCATTGCAGCTCTATTTACAATAGCCAGGACGTGGAAGTGACCCAAGTGTCCATTGACAGTTGAATGGATAAGAAAGATATGGCACATATATACAATGGAATGTTACTCAGCCATAAAAAGAAACAAAATTGAGTTATTTGTAGTGAGGTGGATGGACCTAGAGTCTGTCATACAGAGTGAAGTAAGTCAGAAAGAGAAAAACAAATACCATATGCTGACACATATATATGGAATCTAAAAGAAAAAAAAAAAGGTTCTAATGAACCTAAGGGCAGGACAGGAATAAAGACACAGATGTAGAGAATGGACTTGAGGACGCAGGGAAGGGGAAGGGTAAACTGGGACAAAGTGAGAGAGTAGCATTGACATATATACACTACCAAATGTAAAATGGATAGCTAGTGGGAAGCAGCCGCATAGCACAGGGAGGTCAGCTTGGTGCTTTGTGACCACCTAGAGGGGTGGGATAGGGAGGGTGGGAGGGAGACGCAAGAGGGAGGAGATATGGGGATGTATGTATATGTATAGCTGATTCACTTTGTTATACAGCAGAAACTAACACAACACTGTAGAGCAATTATACTCCAATAAAGATGTTAAAAAATAAAAAAGACCCAGTCAACTGCTGGAAAAGCTTCTTAAGCTCTAGAGCTAAATTATCAATGAAATGGTGGGTCACTGTGATCTTGTGATTTGTAATAAGAAATAGATTTTCAGTCTTTGTCTCCCGGTCCCGGCACAGAACTCCTAAAACTCTAGGAAATTCCTAAGTGGGGAGAGCAATAATGGTGTCTCTTGTTAGGTGAATGCGGTGACTTTTTGGAAAGAACCTCCTTTCCAAAGGATGGGGGCTGGTTGCCAGGGGAACCAACCGTGTAGTTAGAGGGTTGGAACTTCTGGTCCCTCCGCGGATGTCTGGGCAGGTGAGAAGGGCTGCAGGTTGAATCAATCGTCAATGGCCAGTGATCTAATCAGTCTTGCCTGTGTAATGAATCCTCTATAAAGACTCGAAAGGACAGGGTCTGGAGAGCTTCTGGGTTGGTGAACACGTGCAGATTTGGGGAGAACGGTGCTCAGAAATCATGGGAGCTCCACGCCCTTCCCTCACACCTTGCCCTGTGCATCTCTTCCATCTGGCTGTTCCTGAGTTATTTCCTTTTATAATAAACCAGTGATCTAATAAGTAACATGCTTCTCTGAGTTCTGTGTGTTGCTCTAGCAAATTAATAGAACCCAAAGTCCTTAGAACCTCTGAACTGTAGCCAGTGGGTCAGAGCACAGGTGACAACTTGAGCTTGCAAATGACGGCTGGTGGTGGAGGGGGTGGCCTCGTAGAGCCCTTAACCTTGGGGTCTGATGCTACCTCCAGATGGGTAGTGTCCAAACTGAGTTAAGTTGTAGGACATCCAGCTGGTGTCGGAGAAGTGCTGGGTGGCGTGAGGAAGACAACCCGTACGTGTTGGAATTGGGGGCAGAATCTTCATCACTTATTGGGACAATTCAATCTTTTTTGGGGGGTCGTAATCAATGTCTTTACGTTTGCTATTTATTTCAAAGTCATAGAGTTTTTAAAATGACATGTGTGGTGTAGTATTTAATTGGACTTGGAAATGCTCTTCTCTCCTTCGTGAGCACGGTCATTCCATTTCCATATGAGCAAAAATATATGATTGAATATTCACGTCAGCCAATGAGAATTCCCTGACTGCCAGACTGAGTTAAGTACTTTATGACAATCCAGTGATATAAACACGATTGTTATCTCTGTTTGACAGATGGGGAAGCTTAATAAGTCTTGCAAAGGACAGGTAGAGGGTCTGGGATCTGGCCCGGAGAGGGAGAGTGAATTACCAGACCCAGGGGGCGGGGATGTCCTTTCAAACATGAGATTTCAGCGCTGTAGTCAGGAAGGTGAGAGAGAGTAAATCTCTCGGTCATGTAACACTGCGCCCAGGATCACAGCTCCCAGGAGGGGCCTCTGCCACCAGCCTCCCTCCAGCCTCCCCTGCCTCCAATGGAGGCCGTTCGTTCCTCCAATTATAAAGGACACTCTGAATTCAAGCCTGTTTAGTGCAGTATTGTTTTGACAAAAGGCCACGGGGCTGGCCGGGCGGGACTGGGAAAAGTCCGCGTGAATGACTGTTCTCTCTCCCGAGAGGCCTCAGCTCAGGTCTAAGACAAAGTGAGACAGAAACCTCCAGAGGACCAGCACAGGCCTGTCTGCAGCTGCGGCCCCCAAAGTCAGGGAGACAGGCTCTCTGCCACCCGGTCAGGATCCAACCTTTGCTTCCTGGTCATCAAAGCGTCTTAAGGCCCCTGGCGCCCTCGCAACTCCAGCGGGAACCAACCCTACAGCCAGAGCTCACCCACGCCTGCCGGCAGCCAAAGCGTCACCCAGAGGGGTGGTCCCCGTTGAGAGCAAGATGCCTCTACCACTAGCCGGGCCGAGGTAGAATGAGGCCCGCTGAGCATACCTGGCTGCTTTCGGGGGAAGTAACGTCATCTTGCGAAACAGCATTCCCACCGGCTCCGCTATTGTAGCTTTCTATTCTAGGTACCCCAAAAGCCTCCTTATCACCAGACCCAAAGCATTCACCAAGGACGCGGTGGTTCTCATTGATGAAAATAGCAAAACTAATACCAACTTCCATTTTAAACATTCACGATGGACCCGTGGGTCCCTAAGTCAACCTGCTGACTACTTTTACTTCTCCTAATGTGTTGTGGAGACTTTGGCTGACTCTTGGATAATCGGCACAGCTGCAGTTCCTGCGGGCTAGAGGTCTGCCCCCCACTGTTCATGGAAGAGATGCTCCCCGCCCCACCGTGCACAGAGAGGTTAAGGAGTTGTCAGGGCAGCATCAGCAAACCCGCTGAGAAGTTGAGGGGGCTGCCCTGCTGTCCCCAGGCCGCCAAGGTCAACTCTCCCTGCACTGCCATGCCTTCTGCCACCAGGGCAGCCAGCCGGCCAGGCGGCCGACCTTTCGCTCTCCCCAGAAAACTTCCCTTAGAAAGACTCTCAGGCTTTGCCAAGGAGAGAAGCTCTGGAAACCAGTGCTATGGTCACAGATTTCAATGCGCCGGGGCCCCCGGGCATCAGCCAGGCCAACCTCCCCCTTTGACAGATTGAGAAACTGAGGCCCCAGAAGCCAAGGTCAAGCGCCAGGGAGATTCCTAGGAGACCTTCATCCTCCGCCCGTGAAACGGTCATCCACCCATCTTCCCAGGGGAGGAACTGACCAGAGCAGGAAATGCCTTGACCCCGGAGGTCATTGCCGAGAAGGCCAGCCCCTCCCCGGGGCAAATGTGGGGAGGGCGTTTGTTCGGGCTCCCCACACTCGACCAGAAGGGCGCTGGCCTCGGCCCCTTTCTAAGAACAGGTGACGGCAGAAGGACCTGCCCGCCCGCCCGGCCGCCCGCCCGGGAGAAGGGGATAGTTACGTCCTCGTCCCGCTCCAGCTCCAGGCCGGCCTCCATCAGGTTGCCCTCGTACTCCTCCCGGCGGAAGCGCTTGTCATCCTCGTGGTAGTCCAGCGGGGGCTCGGGCTCGCCCGCACCCACGGGGCCTGCCTTCCCGGGCAGGGGCTGGTCCTGCCGGGCACTGCGGGCGGCCAGGCCGGCGTCGCTGTGCTGGACCCGCCTGGCCAGGGTCCTGCTGCCCGAGGCCCTCTTGTGATGGTACACCAGGACGTAATCCACCTTGCGCTTGCCGTCCCGGAAGTACAGGCCATACTTGCACTCGGCGTCGGGGTCCACGGACAAGGAATTCAGCAGCTGCGGGGGCAGAAGAAGAAAGCCACTCGCCGTCAAGGGCTCGGGGTCGGGCCCTCGGAGGGGAGCGCGCTTCCAAGACAACTGGCCACCCACCTGCCCTCCCCAACTCTTTCCCCTCACGCCCTCTGATCACTAGGGGCCCAGACGGCTGAGAACACTGCAGAGAGCCCTGCCTTCAAGGAGCTGCCATTCAAGAGACGTCGCTGCTCACGGCACTTGAAGATGCCAGGCTGGGTGCTCACACGCGAAGGCCTCCCGCCTCTCCCCAGCGAGCTCACGTTGCCTGGGAGGGACCAGGCGGCTGGAATGGGCTGTGAAATCTGCACGGCCGACCCCCCGGGGGGTGCTCTTCGCACAGGCCCACAGGGTCCCAGGCAGAGCAGAGCTGAGCTCTGCACAGCGTGACCTCTGATGGCCAGCAGGCGTGGCAATGTCGTGTCAAGGTGGCTGCGGGACCGTACCGGCCCTCGCCTGGCCCGGCTCTGCCACTGATTAGCTGTGTGGTCGGGGCCAGGTAACCACTGTGTTAGTCTCAACTCTCCCGCGTCAACTCCCAGACCGCGAGTTGAGTATTCAGCAGCTTGCCTGGGGGGTGGTCTCAGGGGCCAGAGCGAGGTTGGGGAGGGAGGGCGGTGGCTGGTACTGGCGGGATTCAGGGTGGGTCGCTGCACATACAGTCCTGCCTCGGTTTCCTTATCTGCCTGAAGGACTCCAGGGGGCCAAGGAGCCGGGAGCCCACCTGGGGTGGGGGATTCAAAGCCCAGGTCCTTCTGCTAAAGCCACACCCGCTTCTCTAGCGTCCCCGTGGGATTCGGCTGGTTATTGAGGGTATTAAGGTCTGCTGCAAGCTGGTCTCTTCGGAAATAAGAGAAAATAAATAAAATCACGCTGGGAAGAGGTCAAACGAGCAACTCTGCACCATTCAGAGTCTTCGGAGCTGCACCAGGGCTAAGGAGCCAGGCCCACACCCAGGCGGGCAGCTGGTACTGGGAGAGCTGGGGGCCTGGGTGGGAGGAGGGAGGCCCAGCCCAGGACAGAGACCATGGACCACCCCAGCGCCTTTGGTGGGTCATGTTGCAGGAGAGGCGGGAAAGAGTTGTTTGTATCAATTTGTCAGGGGAAACTGAGGCCTGGTGGGGTGAGGGGCACCCGAGGTGACAGCGCAGGCGGGCTGAGCCCAGCCTGGAATCCTGTCTGCACACCCAGGGCGCCCCTCCTCAACAGTAACAGGGACTTGGGGTGACACTATTTCTCAGCCTGGGGCACAGCCTTTCACGGAGTCCCCGCCTGAGGGCCCCTGTAATTAGGGCTGCTTGGCCCAGAGGAAGTCGGGGCTCACGCGGGCGAAGCGATCGGGCCCTTGCTTCCCGGCGGATCCCCAGCGGCCTGCTCCACTGGACACCGTTAGGCTGAGTGTAGCCGCTCAGCTGAGCTGCAGCTCCACCCTCACTGCTCCTGGAACCACAGGTCAGGTGAAGGTGGAGGGGAGCTTTGGGCAGCGAGAGGCCTCAGGTAAGTCCAGGCTTGGTCCCTCTCCAGCTACGAGTCCCGAGGGGATACTCTACCGTCTCTGGGCCTCGGTTTCCGCCTCTGTAAAGTGGGTGGATAATAGAAGCCGCCCCCACTGGCAGCCAGGAGGACCGAGTAAAAGAACGTCTAGGCTGGGCGGACTCTCCCTCTAACTCCTGAGACAGGCATCCCGGGTCCACCCCGGTGTGAAGACAGTTGCTCACTCCCCTGGGTTGTATCAGGGAGGGCAGAGAAATGCAGCGTCACGGGGAGCTGGCCGCTAAAGGTGGCTCCTCTCCTCGCAGGAGAGTGGGCAGCAAAGCCAGACCCGAAGGCTGCCTGGGGGGAACGTGGAAGACGCTGGCTGACGCTGGGGAATAACGCTGCTGCTGATGGGCAGGGCAAGAGCATGGGAGGGGGGCAGAGCCAGGTGGACACGCGGGCTCTGGGCGGGGAGGGCACACCGCCTGCAGACTCTCAGCGTCTCTACAAGGGGTTCATCCCTATTTTCCAAACGGGGAACGCGGATCTTCTGGGCTGAGCCAGGGGCCGTGTGTCACTCTCGAGGGCTGGAGCGGTCATCCTTGTCTCCTGCCTGCAACACCTCTCAGCAGCTTCCTCTCCCATCCCGTACCCGGGCATACACCGGAGCCAGGACATCTCATCCCCTCCTCCCTGCCTTAGCATGCGCTGTGCTCCCCACCTGCACGCCTTCCTTTCTTCCTCTGTCCTTCGTAGCTCTCCCCAGCTTCCCCAGCACTGACAAATCCCCTGTCCTCTGGGATCTGAGGTCCCTGACCTCTCCAGATCTCATGCCTCGGAGCCGTCCATACATAAGCTTTTAACTCATGGGGGCCCCTCAGCAGGCTGGCAGGACACCGGGGGGCTGGGCCAGGAACTGCCCTTAACGCACTTCCCTTCAACCTGCTAAACACACAGTGGGGTCAGCACCTGGTGCGGGTCCCAGAAATGCTCCTGGTTGGCTGGAATAATGGCTGGTACTGAGCAAAGTGGACCAATGAGTCCTTAGTGAATGGGAAGGAAATTCAGAGCGACCCCCCTCAAGTCAGAGAGCAGGGAAATGAATGTAAGGAGAGAATTCCCCACCAACGCAAGACAAGAAAATGTTACCGGGTTCAAAACTGAATGCCCATCCACCCACTGGGGCCTGATCGAGGACCCTCAGACTCTGACAGTCTGCGGAGCATGTAAACGTCCCCTAAACATCTCCTGCCATTGGGGGGAGTGGTAGCACGGAGGCCAGACAAGATTGGGTGCCTTTTGCTTTCATCCAAAGACCAGCTCTGCCACTTCTAGCTGTGCTACCCTTAGGCACGTAGCTTAATATCTTTGTCCCTCTGATCTCTTCTTTGTAAAATGAGGGCCAGAGGGAATAAACAGACCTCCCTCAACTAATATGACTTCCCTCAAAGGGTTGTTGGAAGGATTAAACACGTTAATATATGTGAAGGGTTTACAACAGGGCCTGGGGTATGGTGAACCCTCAACAGAAATTTGCTCTAAAATCTCATGGTCGAAGTGGACCACAAGTTAAAGATGGTGGCAGTGGAAAAGGGAGCTGGTTGCGCTGCCAGGTCCAGCAAGAGGCAGAACTAAGCACTGCTGTGAGAGTCCCAGATCCTCCCCCAAGGCCTGGCCCTGTCACTAATTTGTTGTGTGATCCTGGGCAAGTTGCTTTGTCTGTTTGCATCTTGGTTTTAAAAATTGGGGATGATCCTACCTGAATAAGTGTAAGGGGAGTGCAATCTTCAAACAGAAAGTATGGGCTCTCTTCCTAGTACATTCAACACAGGATGGTAGGCCTGCAGGGCCTGGAGAGCAATTCTGGGCTGGGCTTAGAGGGAGCTGGGGAGGTAGATGCACAGCGAGGACCACAGAGACTGTCAGGGTGGCCATGTGACTTTTTGGGGCCCTTCCATGGAGCCAGAGTGGCTGCTTTTCTTGTGCAGGACAGGACAAGAAGGCAAAGATCGAACTTGCAGTGGGAGCGATATGGGTTAGACCGAATGCCTAACTTCCCAATTCAAAGGCTTGGGAAAGCTTCAGAATGTCCTTTCTGTATCCTTAGGGAAGGGACAGTGACCTCTTGCTGCACTTTTGCTAAGGGCGAGGGATTTCTCATTCATCTTTTTAATGCTCGGCACTGAACTCACGGCTCTGGAATGAACGCGTGCTTGGGGGAATGAATGACAGAGGTGGGTGTGGGGTTTGCACGCTGCTACTGGTAGAGGCCACCAGATCAAGGACACCAAAGCTGAGACCCAGCCAGACCAGAGCTTAAACACCACATCCCCCAGCTCCGAGCCTCAGTTTTTCCATCTGCGAGATGGGGACAAAAACATCTCCTCGACTTAGCTCACAGGATTCTTGTGAGGACCAAGTGTGATGGGAGAACTGAACGTATTTTGAAGATGAACCCCTGAGCTGTCCCAAGGACGGCAGAAAGATGGCTGTCTGAGGTTACGTGGGAAGAGGTCAGGGGCCAAAAGTCCCCTTCACAGCAGGTGTGCCCTGACACAAATACCACAAACAGCGCGAGGGCAGTCTACCTGTCTCTGCAAACTTCCTCCCCAGACTCTTAGAAAAGGGCAGAAAAGGGGAACGGAGCCCTGTATCCACACCTTGGTCGCTGGACTGCGACCCAGTGCGTTCTTTCTTTATATTTATTTATTTTTTATTGACGTGTAGTTGATCTACAATGTTGTGTTCATTTCTGCTGTACAGCAAAGTGATCCAGCTACACAGATCTGTGCCTGCACAGAGCCACCTTCGCTGGGTGACTCAAAGAAATGACTGAGCAACACTTACTGGCTTGAGCTGTGCTGGGGATGCCCTCGGAGGCTCTCCCCGGCACACTGCCTGCCCTGCACAGACAGGCCCCCAGCTCCTAGAGCCACTGCTTCCAGCCTGTCTGTGGCCATTTCTCTGGTGGGATGCAGCTCAGCCCTCCTTCCTGCGGCCACGCGCTCCTGGTTCACGGCCCTCCAAGCCCGTCATACCTGAAGCCTCCCCACCGTAAGGCTTCCGTGCAAAATAAGTCACTAGTCTCCTCTGGGCTTTTCTGCTTGCTTCTGGGCTGTGAGAAGCTTGAAAGAAGAGCCGAGCTGCCTCTCTGCAGACTTTGGGGCCCTCACCAGAGTTTGGGGGACTGAGAATTTCTGGATTGCGAGAGACAACGGGTCCCTGAACTAAAATTCCAGAGCCCAGGGGCCATTTATTAAGGGCTCCATTTTTTTTTTTTGCGGTACGTGGGCCTCTCACTGCTGTGGCCTCTCCCGTTGCGGAGCACAGGCTCCGGACGCGCAGCCTCAGCGGCCATGGCTCACGGGCCCAGCCGCTCCGCGGCATGTGGGATCTTCCCGGACCGGGGCACGAACCCGTGTGCCCTGCATCGGCAGGCGGACTCTCAACCACTGCGCCGGCAGGGAAGCCCAAGGGCTCCATTTTTAATTTCACAGCCCGTTCATTCTCAAGTTGAATCTGGTGTATCTTGGAGTGTCTGTTTCTCTCCATTTCCTTAGCTGCCACCTCTACCTCATGCCTCCTAACCGGTGTCCCCCTCATTCCCACCTCTGGGTCTTCAAATATGTGATTTCCTAGTGTGAAAGGCCCCACCCCACCCCGTTATGGGTATAACTGGCCCCTTCTCCTCCAGAATGCTCATCCCTCCGACAGGCTGTCCGTGGTCACCTGCCTCTGTGTCTTCGCCCTTCCTAGCTCTCCTTCCAGCTGGTGGGTGACATGGGACAGTCATCTGCCCCCTCCTGGCCTCAGTTTCTTCATCTGTGGTAACAGCACCTACCCCATATGGTTACTGAGAGAGTGAAATGAGTTAACACACAGCGGCGGGCCCATCGCTCTGGAAGCATCCCTTGTCGCCGTCTTGGGTAACTTCCACCACTGCTCCTTAAGCCCCAGCTGGGCGGGGCTCCCCGGCCCTTTCACTCTGGTGGTGTCCGGGATCCCACGGGGCCTGGTACGCAGCAGGCACACAGTGTGCGCTGAAATGATGATCCTAAACTTTCAAGGTCACCACCAACACAGGTCCCTAACATTGCCAGCATTTCTGCCCAAGCCCAGCTGTAGAGGACACCCCCATAGCCCACAGGAGCCCAGTCATGACCCCAGGGGGTGCAAGGCCAGAGGGTCTCTGCCTTTCCGGGACCGCACCCCACAGGCACCTCCCTGGACGCCCGGCCGGACTCCGGCTGAGGCCAGAGAGGCAGTCTAGGGCAATCCTGGGCTTGGTCAGAGGGAAACACGGGGCTGGGGCCTCCGCATCTCCTGGGGAGGGGCTTTGGCAGTGGCTGTGTGGGCACCAGGGAGAAAGGGGAGTCTGTCCTCTGGCCCCGGAACGAGCGGCAGCGGGGCTCCCCGGCTGAGGGCGCTGGTCTCAGCCCTTCCCCCTTCAGGCAAACTTTGTTCCAGCGTTAAGCCAACCCCACATGGGCAAATTCTGACCTCCGGGGATCCTTGTGACCGCTGGGTCCCGCCCCAGAGAGAGTGGTAGGGGTACCGGGGACCCCAGACAGGGGACCCAACCACGTGGTCGGCCAGGCGCTGGCCCACGCGGCCCGGCTACCACCCAGGCCAGGCGCTAGCGCCGGGCTGGGGACCGGGACCAGCGCGGAAAGTCAGTCTCGAGCGACCGGCGCCCGCCTGCTGCCCGGGGTGTGCGGAACTCCCGTGCCGGACCCCGCGCCGCCCGGGGGACTCCGCGCCCCGTACAGGTCGGTCCCCGGAGGGTGGCGGCGGGGTGGGGCCTGGAGGCTGCCACCCTCCAGGGACGAGGCGGCTATCCCACCGGGGGCCCCAGCGGCCCGCTCGGGCGAAGCGGCTGCGGGCTGGGACGCAGGGCCGGGGCGGGCGCGGGCGCGCGGGTGGCCGCCCCCCACGCGCCCCGAGCCCCGCGGACCTGGCGCGCCCCGCCCCCCACCAGTCGAGCCCGTCCGGGGCGCGGCACAGGTGCGCAGTCCTCCCGCCGGATCGCGGCCGCCCGCACTCACCGTGCCCTCGGACGGCAGGTAGCCGATGTCCTCGATGGCGCAGATGTTGATGATGTGGACGCTGCGGTCCGCGGCCGGGAGCGTCGAGTACTTCTCGTTGACCCTCATCGCGGCCGCCTGTGCGCCAGGACCGCCGGGCGGCGCGCCCTCCCCATCCACGGCCCCGGCGGCTTCTGCAAGAGGACAGGCAGCGTTCGCTTTGCGCTGGCTCGTGGGGGGCCGGGCCTCCCGCTCCGCCCGCCGCCCGCGCCGCCCGGCCCCGGTCCCGGCCCCGGCCCCGCGCGCTGCGGTGCGAGAGCGCCCACCCTGCGGGTCCCGCGGGGCCCACACGCCGGCCGGCTTCCTTTGCCTCCAAGAAAGATGATCCGCGCTGTGCACCCGCTTATGGCCGGGGCGGCGGCCACGCGGCTCAGATTTTCCGTAGAAATTAAAACACAGCAAGAAAGTATTCCGTTCCTGCGGGCCCTTCCAAGTTTTATTTTTATCCGGGGAAAGCGCCCCTTGGTGGCCCGGTTTTCATGTCAGGGAGGAAAGGTCCAGTCGCCCCTACCTTACAGTTCAGTTGCGGGTCACCTTGCAGGGGAGACACGCTTCTGAGATAGAAGTCAGGAATGCTCTCCCTGCCCCTTCCCGCTCCACCCGCTGGCTGACTCCGGCCGGCTGTCACTCAGCTCTCACCTCCTCGGGGGAGCCTCCCCTACTTTCTGCATGCCCGCCCTGTCCAGCTCCCCGGAGCCCCCTAAGGCTGCCCGCAGCCCCCACTTATGGAATGTTTAGTACTCTGTGCCCAGGCACGAGAAGAGTCTGGGACACAGTACATCTCATTTAACCCCACACCCTGGTCCTCCTTTTGCAGAGGGGGCTGGGGACTTCGGAGGCCAAGGAAGTGCGGGCCGGGGGAGCGCGTGCAGCGTCGCCTGCACTCCTTCATGATGCGCTGCTGCCTCCCTGAGGGGGGGACAGTGACTTGGATGGTCTCATCCCAGGACTAGCGGGGCTCGGGCACACAGTTGGCACTCCTCAGGACATTTTTAATCCTCCATCCCTGCAGGAGGGGGACGCAGGTCTCTGGGGGCAACCATGCTGAGGTTTAGCCCTCGGGGGCCACGCTAGCAGCCCTGCCCAGTGGGAATGAAATCTCCCGTTTTTCTGCCTTTCTGCATGCCGTTAGTTCCTCAAGGTGTGTGTGCCAAATGCCACCTCCTCCAAGAAGTCATTCTGGACTGCCCCTCACCCAATCACTGAGGCCCGAGAACCTGCCTGTACCTTGACGACAGCACTTTCTTTACTCCACCTCATTTTACAGTGGATTCATACAGTTGATATGCAATAATTACTTGTCAAATGGCCACTGAGGAACATTCAGGGCCTACAGAAATGATTCTAAAGAATGATTATAAAGCTGCCTTCTAAGGCCACGATGTCATCAGCCTGCTGTGGTCCCACGAATGCATTCTGGGATCAGACAGGATGGGGTGGGGGAGACAGGATGGAGTTGGGTTCCTGTTCCGGCACTTTCCAGCCCTGTGGCCCTGGATGAGGCTCCTTAAGGCTCACAGCGATTCTGCCTTCTCCCGTCAGCATCTAGCGTGTGAAGCTGCACCTCAGTGCCGGGCACAGGGGCGGCTGGGCAGTGGCCACCACTGTTACTACAAAATATCCTCTTGTCATTGTCATGACCTTCTTCCCTCTCCCATTTAGACTCAAGTTCATGAATTTTCTGAACTTGGAGAAATGCAAGAAGGTTACTCCATCCTTGGGCTGGCCTTGCCAATGGGAGCTGAGTGGCCCTAAAGGACTCTTTGTCTGCACCTTGGACAGCTAGGGTAGGTTTGGAGAAGTGCGCTAGGCTGCCGAAGGCCGGAAACAGTCCTCCACAGTTTCTGCCACGCCAGGGAGACCTTGCTCTTAAAACTTCAAGTTTTCAGGGCTGGGAAGAATGACACAGACACACATACACAGACACACACACACACACACAGACACACACACAGACACACACACACACACAGACACACACACACACACACACACACAGAAGATTATGTAACTTCATTCTCTTATCCGTGTTGGTAAACAACCGAGATTGTGTAACCCTAATGTACCATCTTTCTAAATTTATTTTCAAGTGGCAAAGGGCCTTGCCGAAGCCTACGAGATATAATTTATGAAGAAAATAGGAAAAATGTAATTCCTCAATTCTGGGTACATTGGCATTTCCAAACGTTTGGGGGGTGACACTTGACTGCTGACCCCGGGAGGCCTGGGGGCTTTGTGCCTGAGACCTTCTGGGGGCTGCAGGGTGGGGGACAGTCTTTGAGGCTTGGCAGCTCCCCACCTCCTCCGGAGACAGCGCCCCCTCTGGCTTTGCCCCAAAAGCTGTGTTTCTGCACTTGTTTCTGTGATTCATGCCTTAGCCAGGTTCAAGACATCTGCTTGCTTGTAAAGCATCACTTTCTTTGCCACATACAGTTGAGTTCCTTGCTTTGCCCTGCTCCCTGCATCTGCTTCCTCTTGCCCTCTCCCCTAAGCTTCTGAGGTGGATGGTGTAGAAATGCTTCATCAAGGGGAGGGGAAATGCAGGGTGGCCTCTGCACAGAGCAGGTGCAAGGATGGGCTAGCTGAGATCAATTCCATCCCCGGGCCACTTATGGCCTGGGCCGGGGGTGCGGGGTGGTCCCTGGGTCTTGGGATTCCAGGGACAAACAAGTAGTAAAAACATTCCCACCAAATCAGGAAGGAGGAATGGGACGCTTCTAGTTGAGATATCTCTTAAGTTAGAAGGATTTTAAAGGGTCCCTTTTGTTCTGGTGATGATTTCACCTCCTGGGTTCCCTGCCTTACACTGTCTCACGGGCCATCGTGCTGGGATTCCGTCTCTACTCTGAATCGCTAACTGCTTACAAACAGATCCTCTAGATAAACTGTTGCATTACTTTTGTATTTTCTTCTTTTCGACTCAGTGATTCTCACCATTAAAAATCCAAAGGGACTGATTTCACCAGAAGGATTAATTCCCCGCTCATGAATTAGTAAAAATCGGTCTCATTAGTTTAAGTGGTACCCTTTATTATGGGAAGTTCTGGGCCTCACGGCTCACCCTTTTCTGCCACCGCGTTGCCTTTTCGTGTCATTGTGATGTCACCCAGCATCAGGCACTTTCGTCTCTGCTGACATTTTAATAGTCACCAGGAGTGCAAGCACAGGGTGACAAGGGGCACAGGAGAGGAGGCCAAGCACGTTCCCGGGTGAATGCCTCCTTTGTAAGTGGCTCAGGAGGGGGCCCTTTCCAGTGGTGTTTTCTTTGCAACGTCAGTTTCATCTCCTTGGCATTGTGCGCGAGAAAGAACGAACGTCTCGCACTGTTCCTGCTTAGTGGCACCAGTCTGAGCCTCACCAGGAGAGCAGGCTCTACACAGCGAGCAGAATGAGGCCATAGTGAGCCCGGGGCAGGGATTATTCCTGCAAGGCTCTCTCTGATACGGCGCTCTCCGGCGGGGCTTCTCACCTTGGCTCTGTCGACATCTGGCGCTGGATCGCAATTTGTCCTGTGCCCATCCTGTGCCCATCCTGTGCCCTGTGAGATGCTCAGCAGCATCCCTGACTTCCTCCCACTAGATGCCAGTAGCACCATCTCCCTCCCAGTGTGACAACCAAGCACATCGCCAGACATTGTTAGGTGTCCCCTGGGGGCAAAACCCCTCCCCGGTTGAGAACCCTGTTCCCAGGCTGCAAGGAAGACCCAGGAGGCTGATCTTACCACCCCCATTTCTCTGATGGGAATGGAGGCCTGGAGAGGTACTTGGCTTTTTATTAGAGATACACGAGGTGGGAGTTATGATTTGTTTTTACAAAATACAGAGATGCCCCCCCCCAGGGCAGCTCTCAGTTGGTGGAGGGGCCGGCACAGCCCAGGACACACCAGGCTGCTCTGTCCCTCGTTCTGGCCACCCCTGCATGGGGCAGCCTTCTCCCCAGGACAGATCTCTGCACTCAGAGGTGCTAAATAAACGCGGTTGACTCACGGGCAGCCTGGGTGGGGAGAGGAGTGCGGAAGAAGTGAGCGGCTCATGACTCAGGGCTATTGTGAGCGTCAATGGCCACCCATCCCCCGCTGGCTCTGAGCCCCCTTCGAGTATCTGGTGGGCAGTCCCTGTAGGAAAGAAACGAGCACCCCACAGGTATATGACCTAACATGCTAAAAGCGACTCAGGGTGTAATTATCCCCAGGGAAGATGTGCCTGGAGAATTTATAACTGAGATACGGTGGGTGGGAGACTGGTGGGTGGGAGACTGGCCACCTGTCATTTCCTTCCTTCGAATGATAGCAGAGCTCTGAGCAGAAGCTGGCAAGCTGCAGCTGGATGGGAGACTCCTTGGGCGTGGAGACTGCCAGCCCAGAGTTCTGGAAAGTAGCCCAAGCATGGAGTTCTGTCTGGGGGACGTCCCCCCACCCCCACAGCATCCATGGGTGTTGTTTCCATCAGAGGGTTTTCAGATGATTTATGTGCTTTGTTGACCCAAGGCCCGCCTTCTGAGAATTCCTAGGAACCCTAAAAACATGCGCAGGGTAAGTTAGAACCCAACCCATCACCTCCTCCTGGAAGCCTTTCTGGCCTGAGTCAGTTGGCATGACTCATCTCTGTTCTGCTGGCTCCATCCAGGCACTCAGGCCCATTTCTGCTCCATCTTCCTCATGTCTCCTCCTACTTTATTTCTCCACTCTTAACCCCCCACACCGTCCCATCTTTGGCACAATATAGATTTCCCTGTTTATGTTTATTTATTTAACAAGCAGTGGGGCAGTGTTTACTACAGTCCAACACTGTGCTAAGCTCTCTACAAACAGTAACTTGAATTCTTATAGTGATTACGGCCATTTGCAAGTGGATTCACACAGATGTCACCCCTCCACCCCCGGCCAAGGTCCTTTCTTTGGAGGTTTGGGGAGAAGTCCAGACTGAGTCTCCAATGGCTGCTCCCTCCTCCCCAGCGACCCTACAGACATCATGATATTAATTCCCATGACGACAGACACTTGGGCACCAGAAATCCTGCCCACCGGGGACGGGATGCAGGATGCAGCCGAGACAGCCTCTGGACCACCCTGCCCAGCAGAGGGTGGAGAGTCCGATCGCAGCGTGCTGGCTGCCCGCTTCTCAAAATGAAAGCCCCGCCCAGGGGTCTAACGCTTCTTCTTGGGTCTTGAAAGAATAGCAGAGCTTCAGCCTGCCTTGCTTTCATCCGCACTCCCCAAGAGAACAAAGGATTTCCAAGTCCCACGCACAGATCGCCTTCATCCGGGCTCACACCACACCAGGCAGAGCCTTCCAGATCATGGAGCTGCTGAGAGATAAGAGCCAGGTGCTCCAGGCTGAAGGTGGTGTGAGGCCCCCAGGCTGCAACCGCTCTCACCCGCACAGCCCAACCGCCTGCATCCTCCCCATGCACGCATGCGTGTGTTTTGGAGTGCATCACGTGTGCATTATTGCTGTCCTGGGGTCAGTGGCCACACACAACCCTTAATTTCCCTAAAGACCCATCTCGCGGGAGGCTGGACCCTGACGTCACAGCCTAGGTCGGTGACCTGGGTCTCCCTCCAGAGCTGATCCTCTTGGACCACTCTGTGTGACCTCGCAGAGCATCCCCAAAGATCAAGCAAACCCAGAAATCCTTGGACAGAGGACCAGGCTTTGTTATCTTTACGGGAAGACCCTGATGCTTTCCTGTGAGACCCCAGGGCTGGAATCAAAGACCTTCTAGGTTTGGGTGAGGCCACAAATGGCCTTTCCCTGGAAACCCTGTTGTTCATGTGGTTGTACCTTCATGTGTGTATGATTCAGTGCAGAGCTTCTGTTTTGCGTCAGGCCTCTGCTAGGTCCTGGGTCTCCGTCCTGCAGCCAAGCTGTCGGGCTGCAAGCTTCTCTCGGGTACAAGCTCACTGCATCCTGTGTTCTGGGGCCTGCCTGGCTGGACACCCAGCCCAAAGCAATGACCCAACGTTTTTGGGGGGCGTGAATGAGCTAATGAACCAGAAGCCTCACCAACAAGGCACTGGCTCTCCCTGCCCCGGTGCTGGGAGTCAGAACTACGAACCTCCTCCAGGTTTGGGGCCTCGGACCTCACGCTCCAACGGAGCTTTCTGGTGTACTAAAGGAGTGGGTTCTCGGGCCCTACACAACAGCACTGTCCAACAGGAACGTGGTGTGAGCCATTGGTAATTTGCGATGCTGACATAGCCACATTGCAAGAATAAAAATCATCAAGGGAAATTGATAAAGTATTTTATGTAGCTTATTCTATAAATTGTTATCTTTTCAACACGTGATCAATAAAAAAATTATCGACAAGGTAGTTGACATTCTTTTACCCTATAACAATTTGAAATCAAATGTGTATTTTATACGTACACAGCACATCCTAATTCAGACAAGCCCTGTTTCAAGGATCAGATCTGCCTGTGGTCAGGGGCGAGGTACTGAACAGGTTAGCTACAAAGCCTGTTCTTATTATGTAGGAAAACTACATTGGATGGCTTTTCTTTTCTGCTTTACACTTCTCTGTGTCTTCTAAGATTTCTGCAGTGAACACAAATTAGTTTTATCACCAGGAAAAGGGAAACTGTTATCAAAGACTCTGACATACCATCTAACCTGCAGGGTTACATGGTACCCTTTTTACTGTTTGAGGGAAAATGGTCAGTTTATTGGATTTTTATTTGTACAGCACCAATTAGAGAAAACCACCTTTGCTTAGGGCCGATTGGAGACATGTTCCTAAAATATTTTGACAAAGTTTAGTCTTTAATTACAAAGCTTATATGATTACACAGCTGGTCACAGAGGCTTTTGAGTGGAGGAGGTGAGAGAGGTCTCTATTTGGAGACCCAGAGGGTGGCCACCTGGTCCACCTGACGGCATCCTCCAAGGGTCCCTGTGCTAAGTGTTAGGTTCAGCAAACGTGGGCTGTCTGCCCCACCATGGAGCACGGGAGTGGATGCTACCTGAGATGCCAGCCCGGTGCATGGGGTGGGACACCTTACCCAGCTGCCTGCTTGGAGGACTCTTAGCCCCCGGCTCTTCTGATAGTACTGCCTGGACTGGTGGGGGGTCATTCATTCACTCCCCCATGATTTACCCACTCATTCATTCACTCATTCATTCATTCATTTACTTATTCATTTACTCACACATTCATTCATTCATTCGCTCATCCACTCACTCTTTGGTTACCTCCCCCCACACCTTGTCCATCCATCTCTGTTTTTCCATGCAGATTTCACCCCCCCCCCCCCCCCCCCCCCCCGCATCCACTGCATAATTCCCTTCATTGTCTCGTTTCTTGTCTGCCCCACCCCCTCCCTTGGCTAGAATGTCAGCTCCAAGCTATTCTGTCATGATTCATTCAGTGACTCCAGATTTCCGCACCTGAAAATGACACCAGAAGTAAGCCACCGAGCCGAGGAGAAAGGTACAGAATTGAGCCGATGATTCAGTGAGTTTGGGCCCCAAAGCATTTTCTCTTAAGAGGTAAAATGTGGGGAGGAGGGGAGAGGGTGAGAGAGAGAGGAGCCTCTGCAAGCCAGGACGGCGTCTGACTTTGAGAATGCGTTAATAACCCACAAGGAATTAACTCAGCCCCTTCCATCCCTTTGCTTATGGAGACAAAACCCCAAAGTGCGTGTCCTGTAGAGTTAGTAAGTACACACACACACACACACAGACCACCTGATCCCTAAAGGGTTAAAAATGGGCCCAAAGTATGTGACCTCCTCCCTCACGCTTGTACAATTTGTGGTCCTGGAATCCCCCCAGAAGCCCACCCCGACCACGGCCCAGATCCTCCACAATCAGTGATCCTGCAGATGCTGGAGGGCCCAGGACCGCCCCCTGTGTGGTGCCCGCGCCCCTGCACCGAACACCATCCCTTCCAAAAGCAGTGCCTGAGAGCACCTTCCCTGCTTCTTGTGTGAGAATTATTACATCTGAAATCAGGCTTTCTGGAAAACCAAACGTCTTTTTTTTTTTCCTGCCCCTTCCATCCACCCCTACGTGGCAAGAGAATCCCTTGGAGGAGAAATTTTCAGTCAATTCATGTTTTATTCTACAACTCGATTCTCAGGGCAAGCGCCTTGAGATCTTTGTAACCATCCCCCCTTGCTTCCTGCTTTCCGCCCCATTTGGCAAGAGGCTGACCTCTGACCTCAGCCCCAGACCCCTCACCTCCCTGTAGAACTCACTCCTGGCTCCTTCCAGCCCATTTCGGAAGAGAAAGTGCATCCTGTCCTTTGTCAGGGAGGATGTCGGTGCCCCCAGTTCCTTCCAAAGGGAAAACAAGGGAGAAACATGGTGCCCTGAGGTGGATCCCGGCCTGTGTGCAGAAGCACATCAATCGTTTCGTAAGGCAAAGTATGCTGAGGAGGTGCTCTGCTTTCCAGGGGGAACCGAACCAGCCTGGCCCTCCAGCCTGAGAAAGCACACGGGCACATCGCTGTCGGCTGCGGCCCCGGCATGGATCTAGACGGGCCTCTGCGGCGCCAGTGACATTTGGGAACAGCTGGCAACGGAGGGGCCAGGTGGCAGGGACCCTTCCTTCTCCCATCACGGCCTGTTGACTTTGGGGACCCCAGCAGGGGACTGTTTTTCCTTGAATGAGGGCCAGGATCCCCTCTCCATGGCCAGACACTTGTTAATGGCTTCACAGGAGTTAACTTTCTCCCTGGGGTTCCTGCTCAGGTATCGCCTTTCCGGAAGGCCTTCCCTGTCCCCCCCACCCCCCACCGGCTTTGCTTCCAAGCAGCACTTGTTACCCAACTGTTTATTTTCTCTCTGTGCCAGGAAAGCAGGGCCCTTGTCTGTCTCTCTCGGCTGTATTCTCAGCACTAGCAAAGCACACAGCCAGGTGGCAAAAAAATATTAGGCTGGCCAAAAAGTTCGTTCGCGTTTTTCCATATGTTTTGGAAAAACCCGAATGGACTTTTTGGCCATCCCCGTATTTATCGAAAGCACAAATGAGTGAATAATGTGTGCTTCGCCAGTGTCCGCGGACTCCAGCGCCACGCAGAGCAAGCACTGTTAGGAGGGGACAATTTTAATCTGACTCAACCAACCCCTGAGCTGCCTCTTGGCCAAAGGAGGTGTGGGATCTTCACCGACGGGTTCTCCCCAGGGGGAGAGGCTGCTGGGGTCAGGCTGCTGGGGCCACTGGGGCCGAGAGTCCTGGGGCCACTGGTCCAGCCACCACAGGAGCCCAGTGACCAGCCCTCATCAGACCTCTGAGCTGCAGGAGGGAAGCGCAGGGCTGGGCTCTCCAGGCAGCTGGGTGCCTCCCCTTCCCCTGGACAATCAGCGAGTTTACTAAGGTCCTACTGTGTACAGCCACAGAGCTGTGAGCCCCAGACACAAACGGAACGACAGACCTGCCCGCGCGGTGCTTACATTGCCGGGGAAAGTCAGAAAACCCAGGGAGAGGCCTGAGAAAGAAAGATCACGGTAGGTCCTGGAAGGTTCTCCAGAGCGAGCGGCTTTCAGCCGAGCCCTCAAGGGTGACCGGGAGCCAGGAGGATGAAGAGGAGAGGACAGCCGCTCCAGGCAGGGGAAAGGCCCGCGGGCAAGGGCGCCAGGGCTCTGGTAGGGGAGATGGTAGGGTCTGGAGGGGAGGGCAGTGGCGAAGGGCGAGGGACTGCCGATTCATCCATCAGTTTCCCCAGTAGCGCTGCCGCCCTGTCCCTGTGAAGTTACAAGGTTGCCAGCGCAGCGTAGAGGGGAGGGGGACGCCCCCAGAGAGTGGGCTGGGTGATTTTTCATGGGCGGCCACGGTGGCCTCTCCGTGAATGGGGCATTCATAGCCACTCAGGAGAGAGAGAGCTTGGGAAGACTTTGACAACCAGACTCTGTGTCTATGCAAATAAAAGGATTTCTAAGGATGTGCACTGGTGCTTCCTTTTCAAGAGCAAGGGCTCCCCTGCAGGGGGGAGTTGAGGGGGGCAGGAGAAGGGACCAAGCCGGGCTGAGCTGGTCTGGGGGTGTTGGCGCCTTCCTCCCTCTGGACCGTAGTGAGGCTGTGCCTCGGGGGCCCCTCCATCCAGCATCCACGGCGGAGTGCAACGTCACGATGACGGGCTGGCTGCATCCCGCACCCGGAAGTAATTAAAATTCCCCTGGACAGCAGACACCTCTGCTGTGCCATTACCAGGTGAAGGCCGAAGTCAGGCTGCCTCTGCACATCCACCCACACCGAATCCCCGGCGAGAGGAAGGTGTCATGTGCTTCGGCCCTGACGCACAGTATGTGCTCACAAATGCTCGTGGCAGGGATCGTCCCAGAGGACCCTTAGAAGTGTTGAGTTATCTATCAGCATGGCATAGGCTTCTTCCCTCCAGGGACCTGCGTGCCTGCCGGGTGACCTTGGACAAATTAGGGAGGCAGTCCAGGGAGGAACATTCCAGGTGGAGGCTGCAGCCAGGCGGGGCCCTGAGCTGGGATGAGCGCTGAGTGAGGGGCACGAACGTGGAGGCTGCCGAGGCTGGTGGCGGACCTGGTCAGAGCAGAGGTGGGGTGGTCGGGCTGCAGGGCCTCGGCCCCTCTGGGTGGGGGAGGGGCACAGGAGTAGAGGGATGCGGTCCGAGCTCTTAGGCTCAGCAGATGGAAGGGTTGTGCCAGGGTTTGGCAGAGTGTGGGGACCCAGGACGTGCATTTTAGCCGAGGACCCCGGAGCCTCTGATCTGGCACCACCCCTCGACAAGGTGCAAGGCCTCCTCTGATGACGGCTGAACCCAGGAGATCTCAAGCCCTGTGATGGAGGATTCACTGCCTCTGAGGGCAGCTGACTGCCCCTGGGGCAGCTCTGAGGGAACCTGCTCCGAAAAGCCAGCCCTGCTTCCAGGCTTGGGCCACCTGCAGAATTACCCCATCACGAGAACAGCATCTAAAACTTAGAGTCAGCCGTGCAACAAAGCTCCCTGTATGTCCTCCTTGCTCGGACAAGCAGCCACAGTTTTCTCTACTCCCTGTCCCCGGTAATGCCACGAATCACTCTCAACCGTGTATTTTCAAAATCTTTTGTTCTGGGGCTTCCCTGGTGGCGCAGTGGTTGAGAGTCCGCCTGCCAATGCGGGGGACACGGGTTCGTACCCTGGTCCGGGAGGATCCCACGTGCCGCGGAGCGGCTGGGCCCGTGAGCCATGGCCGCTGAGCCTGCGCATCCGGAGCCTGTGCTCCGCAACGGGAGAGGCCACAGCAGTGAGAGGCCCGCGTACTGCAAAAAAAAAAAAAAAAAAAAAAAATACTTTGTTCTGGAACATGGACACAGGCAAGCTAAGTGAGGACTCAGTGTTGGCAGCCCAGTGTGTGAGTGCAGGGCTCTGCAGAGGCCCTCCTGGGTCGCATCCCCCTCCATCCTTAACTCCTGTTCTCCTGGAACTGCCCCAAATGTCTCTATTGTGGCCCTAAGCTCGTCATTGACTGAGACAGCAAATCTCATGAGAACAGGCAAACTACTGATCTAATTCATACTAAGGTGTAAATGACTTTTTCCTCCCACGTACTTTTAATAGGTGAACAGGGCAACAAGCATCAAGTCCACGGACATCTGGGGATGGGGGACGTGGAGAGAGGGAAAAAACTTCCCAGGCAAAGGGAAAGGGGAGAAGGAAGAGGTTTGGGAGAAGGGAGGCAGGGAACGCCTTTACTTCCTGTTGGTCTGGCCCGGACTGACCCAGCCCTTCACTGCCTGCTGACCTGACTTTGGAGGCATGCACAACCAGGGAGGGGCCAGCATCCGTCTGATCCCTGAGGGCAATTTTAAAGCTCACTTCAGTCCCAGGCTTCCATCTGAAAAATCTCTCCAGAGCAGAAGCAGAGCCAAGAACAAAGGAGAAAAAATTGTGAAGCCCACAACAAAGGGCGCATGGGGGACTGAGAAACCTGTTTCTCAGATATTCGTCTGGCCTTGGAGAAGTGCTCCTTCTTGTCTGCGGGGCTGAGGCCAGAGAACAAGCCCTGGGGGGCGGGGGCGAAAGAGACACGTGGTGCTCTTCTAGACAGATGGACAGACAGATGGACGGATGGTGCCTGAGAGGTGGCCATGCTTCTGCCCCTCGGGCACAGGCTGTGAGACCCCAACCCTGGCCCCGATCTACTCTGCAGGCTGGGGGTCCAGCCACCCCAGCATGATCTCGGGAGCAGGAAGGGCTCTGCCTGGCACTTCATAAGCCTCCTTCCCTCAACAAGCCACAAAGCTGCCACATACCTATTGTGGGAGCAGCCTCTGTGCGCTGGGAAAGTGCCTCCCGCCTGTACGTGCCAATCCGCTTCCAAAGCGTGAAGACTTCTAGTACAGAAGAAAGAGGAACGAAGAAAAGAGGGGAAGAAAAAAGAACCAAACAGGAGAATGAGGGAAATAAAGAGAGAGCAAGATGCCCTGGAAACGTAAAGACCTGTATCTCAGAGAAGAGGGATGGGGAAGCCCCGAGGTCAGAGTCAGGACCTCCCCCCGCCCGTGTCATGTTGAATATAGTTATTGGTGACGGTTTGACTTTGACTCATCAAAACTTTACCCAAATATCATATAATATTGCTTATATGTGGAATCTACAAAAATGATACAGATGAATTTATTTGCAAAGCAGAAGTAGAGACACAGACGTAGAGAACAGATGTATAGGTATCGGCGGGAAAGGGGGAATGGGATGAATTGGGAGATTGGGATTGACATATATACACTACTGATACCATGAATAAAATAGATAACTAATGAGAACTTACTGTATAGCACAGGGAACTCTACTCAGTGCTCTGTGGGGACCTACATGGGAAGGAAATCCAGAAAAGAGGGGATATATGTGTACGTATAGCTGATTCACTTTGCTGTACAGTAGAAACTAACACTACATTGGAAAGCAACTGTACTGCGATAAAAATTAATTTTAAAAAAGAACCTCTGTCTCTAAAAAAAAAAGTTACCAAAAGAAGGGGGGCAAAGAAAGACTTGCTATGACCAGGTCATGTTTCTCCAGAACCAAGGGGGTTGTGAAGCCCAGAGTGGGTGGGGTACGGAAGGTCCAATTTTCATCATCACATGTAATGAGACACCAAAAAAACAGTGGGCGAGACACTTGGGGACGGCTTGGCTTCCCAGGAAAGGGTACTAATGCCAGGTGGTGTGGTAAGACTTGCATTAGCATACATTTAATCTTATCGTTAAGAAAGACGGGGGGCTTCCCTGGCGGCGCAGTGGTTAAGAATCCGCCTGCCAATGCAGGGGACACGGGTTCGAGCCCTGGTCCGGGAAGATCCCACATGCCGCGGAGCAACTAAGCCCGTGCGCCACAACTACCGAGCCTGTGCTCTACAGCCCTCAACCCACAACTACGGAGCCCGCGTGCCACAACTACTGAAGCCTGAGTGCCTAGAGCCCACGCTCCACAAGAGAAGCCACCGCAATGAGAAGACCACGCACCACAACCAAGAGTAACCTCCGCTCGCTTCAACTAAAGAAAGTCCGCGTGCAGCAGCAAAGACCCAGTGCAGCCAAAAATAAATAAATAAAATAAATACATTTATTTAAAAAAAAAAGAAAGGCGGGAATCGCTCAGCTAAAATGCCTGCTCGCGCTGCCAGGTCACGGGTCAGCAGACCAGGGTGGAACTTGCTGGGATTCGAGGGGCTGAATGCTCCTGTCACCTCCCCACCTGCTCTCCCCCTTCCCCTCCCAGCTCCCCACCCCCAACAAACATACAGTACCAGGCACGCTTGGACCTATGGCAGTTTCTACCCCAGGGAAGTTCAGTGTCTGGACTAACATTTGTGTCGGGCTTCACAAGCTGAGATTTTCAGCTGCTCCCAGGGGCTCAGAGGGCAGCTAAGTTTGGGACCCACCTAGTCTCAGGGGGACAGACACGCACGCTGGTGACCGTGGTGCTGTGGGACCAGTAACCCTTTATGGAGACAGGCATGGAGTCCACGGAAGCCCCGTGGAGGGAATGCTGGACAAAGCTCCAGAGGGAGGGCGGCTCTGGACCCTCTGCCCACCTCGCTCCAGCCTGATCCCTTCAGAACCCGCAGCGCCAGTGCACATTTGTTCCCAGGGCTCTGCCTTTGCTTACAAGATTCAGCTCACTGGGCAAGTGTCTTTAGGGTCTTCTGGAAGATGGGTCCCCTGGGGAAGGCTTCCTGGAGCACATACCCATCCTTTGCAGATGTTTGTAAATATCTCTCAGGGGTGTGGTACCTCCACACAGCAAAAGGCTCTGGTCCTGATTCTGCCCCTGTATTCAGGGCTCACAGCATCTTCTTAATTAAAAAAAAAGTCACATCTCTCTTCTCAAAGTACCCTTGGCTGCATTCCCTAAGACTCATCCTCACACAAAGTCTATGAAATACACGGCACAGGTGTCATTAGACCCATTTTCCAGATGAGGAAACTAAGGCCTCAGCAGATCCAGTGGCTTACTCAGGATCATGCATTTGGAAACAACAGAGGTAGAGGACCCTCCCCTGACCACCTGAGCCCAAGAGCATGCCTTTCCGCTGTTGTCTGAGAAGTTCCAACTCTCAAGGCCACGCTCTGTGCGTACACCCCTCTAAGGCATAAAAGGGTCTGCAGGAGGTAGCAGCTGGTAAGATGCATAACGGGAGCTCTGCTTCTGGTCACAAGAGTGTCAGAGTAATCTTTCTGCCAAGGACAGCTGTAGAAGCTGGATAAAAACAAAATCCCCCAAAAAACACCCCTAGGTATTGGAAGAAATTGGAGGACAACTGAGGCAGACAGGACTCAAAGGCTAAGACCCCAGAGAGCAGGGAACCATGGAGAAACGGGCTGAACATTCTGTTCACTTTATTCCCAAACTGCTCATGTACGAGGCTGAGCAGCTGAGAAGTAAGGTGGAAAGTGACAGGAAAGGACACAAAGGCATCAGAGATTTGGGCAGAGTCTCTTGATTCTGCGGAAGCAACAGCTGGAGTTCAGGGCCCGCCAAGAAAGGGGTGGGTCCTGCTAAACGGTCCAGCTTTCAGATGAGAACCCTGAAAGGCTATGTTTCCGAAGGAGACCTTCCTTCCCCAAATCTTGAAGTCCAGCCTCAAATCACATCCAACCCTGATAGAAACAAGCTGACCTGTCTGTATTCTGCCCACCAAAGAACCTAGAATCCTCTCTCTCGAAGCAAACATCAGTGTCCAAGATTCAATGAAACACTACCACAAATGCCAGGAGGCAGGCTCAGATCATTAAAAACCAAGCAACACGAATAAACAAAGGAGTCAGAAGCAGTACTCGAAAAGAGTTCGACCAAGAATTTCCCACAACTGCTGACAGACACCAGGCCACATTTAATTATGGGTGTGGGAATCTCTACCAACGTCAAGAGGAGACACAAAGAAAACCACATGGAGCTACAAGTGTACCTTGTTTTACTGAGCTTCGCTTTATCACGCTTTGCATACGTTGCATGTTTTACAAATTGAAGGTCTGGGGCAATGCTGCATTGGGCAAGTCTCGCAGCCCCATTTCCCAGCAGCCTTTGCTCACTTTGTGTCTCTGTGTCACATTTCGGTAACAACATTTCAAGCTTTTTCATTATTCTTACATTTGGTATGGTGATCTGTGATCAGTGACTTTGATGGTACTACTGCAAAAACGTTACGACTTGCTGAAGGCTCAGAGAATGATTAGCATTGTTTTTTTTTTTTTTTTTTTTTGCGGTACGCGGGCCTCTCACTGTTGTGGCCTCTCCCGTTGCGGAGCACAGGCTCCGGACGCGCCCAGCCGCTCCACGGCATGTGGGATCCTCCCAGACCGGGGCACGAACCCGTGTCCCCTGCATCGGCAGGCAGACTCTCAACCACTGCGCCACCAGGGAAGCCCATGATTAGCATTTTTTAGCAGTAAAGTATTTTAAAATTATGTACATTGGGTTTTTTTTTTTAGACATAATACTCTTTCACACTAAAAGACTACAGTATAGCATAAACACAATTTTTATATGCACTGGGAAACCAAAAAATTCATGTGACTCATTTATTGTGATATTTACTTTATTGCAGTGGTTTGGAATCAAACCTGTAACACCTCCGAGGTATGCCTGCACATAACAGTGCCACTGGTGAGAACAAAGGACAAGGAAAAAAGATCTTAAAAGCGGACAGAGAGAAAAAGACACCGTTTTCAAAAGATCAATAATAAGGTTAATGGCTAACATTTGCACAGAAACAATGGAAGCCAAAGACAATAGAATGGCATATGTAAATCGCTGAAAGAAAACAACAGCCAACTTAGGATTCTATATTCTAAGTATTTTTCAAGAATGAAGGTGGACTGTAAATATATGAAAGATTTAAGTGGAAAAGTTAAACTTGCTCGCGATGCCATGGAAACTCAAAGAAAAAAATATTCTTAAAATGTGACGATGGGTATTTTCTTTCTATGAATACAGACTGGATTTAATGTTGCTCTGGGGGTCTTAAAAGCTGAACTAAATAACGATTTGTGAAATAAGTTTAAAAAAAAACAATGAAGGTGGAATAAAGATGTCTTCTGATGAACGAAAACTAAAAGAACTCATTGCTGACAGGTCTGCTTGGAAAGAAATACTACAGGGAGTTTTTCAGACAGAAGGGAAATAATCCCTAATGCAGGTAGAAAGGAATGAATATCACGGGAAAGGGAAAATCTGATGAATACTGATTGTTTAAAATGGCGATAATAGTGTCTTGCAGGGATTGAAATATAGATAGAATTAACACCCGACAAAAATAAGACAAAAGGTAAGGGGGTGAATGAAGTGAAAGGCATTTAAGGTTCTACATAGTCCAAAAGTGAACGGTAAAAGCACTATTATAAGACAGACTCAAAAAGCTAGGATGTATTTGATAAATACATTGTAACCACCAGCAGAAGAATAAAAGGATGTATAACCAGACAATAGAATAGAAATCGGAATTTAAAAACGATTTGATTAATCAAAAAGAAGGAGGTAAAAATGTACCCCCCAAAACCCAAATGGGACAAATGTGAAACAAAGAGTAGATGGTGGGTGTAAGCCCAGATATATGTCAACAATTACATTAAGTATAGATGGGCTAAATCCTCCAATTAAGCGGCAAAGTTATCAGACTAGATTTTTTTAAAACTTCAACTCTATGCTATTTACAGAAGATGCATTTTAATATAAAGAACCAGAATGATTAGATGTTGAAGGGTGGAAGAAATATATACCATGCAAACACAATCAGAAGGAAAGTTGGTGTAGCTATACTAATATCAAATAAGGTAGATTTCAAGGTAAGAAATTTTCCTAGAGATAAAAAGCGATGTCTTAGATCAATTCAGCAGAAAGACATAACAATTCTAAGATATGTTTACCTCAAAGTACATAAAGCAAAACCTGACAGAATTAAAATAAATCCTCAACCATAATTGTATGTTTAACTGTGAAAATTTCACTTTCAGAGAATGGTAGGATTGTAGACAAAAATATCAACTAAAACTACAGAATACAGATTCTTTTAAGCACATGCAAACCATTTGCCGCAATGGCCCATGTGGGGCCATAAAGCCAATCTTAACATATTTTGAAGGACTGAACTGTCATTTTCTGATGACAGGGGAAATGAACAGAAACCAGTAACAAAATGACAATCCCCAAATGTTTGGAAATTAAGTGATACTCTTCTGAATAATCTATAGACCAAAGAAGAAATCTCTTTGATAATGTGAAGATAGTTTGAGCTGGATACAATGAAGATATGATATCCCATACCATATTATCATATGTAGCTAAATCTGTGCTTGAAGACTGTATAGCCCTAAAAGCACGTGTAATCACAAAGAAGAAAGGCTGATATCAATGATCTAAGTGTGCATATCAAGAAGCTAGGAAAAGCCAGCACACCAAACTCAAAGCAGAAGGAAGCAAATAATAAAGATGAGAGTAGACGTCACTGGTTTAGAAAACATATGCATCACGGAGAAATTAGCGAATCTAAAAGTTAGTTCTTTGAAAAGACTGCTGATATCGATAAACCTCTATCAAGACTCAGGCCTGCCCCTAACAAGAGAAGACTGTATGCCATATATCTAATATTTAAGTTATAAATCAAGCTAACAAACTATTCAATAAAATATTTTCTCTCCTCCTACTTTGAGAAATATACCTTTGCACGACAGAGAAGGTAAGGCCCACATCTAGAAGTGGCAAAGTCCTCAGACATCTGTGCTGGAAGATGGGGTGATGCGGAGATGATGCCTTCCCCCCAGTCTTGTCACCCCGGTACCATGTCATACCATGAGGATCCTGCACGTCCACGCTCTGACCACAACTCCGCAGACAGCTGCCCTCAGCCACCCAAGGGGCCTGCACGGCAAGCCCACGCTCTGCCTTGGAGAGGGCAGTCTAGGGAAGGGGCCCACGCAGGCTCTGGAAGTGGGCTGGGGGCCATGTGGGTAGGATCTTCGGAGCCTGAGTGTCCAAGCGTGGTATCAGAAACAGGTGTGGGCTGAGGGTGGGCAGTGATTTCACCCCATGGGGAGGGGTGAAAAGGAGGAGATACAGAGCAAGGTACATGCAGAAGTGGGTTCTGAGCAGGGCCCTTCTTGGCAGGGATAAAGGGAAGGAAGTCCATGATCACTAACAGAAACAAGAAGGCAGATATCACTACAACTCCCACGAGGGCATCATGAATAACTTTACACAAATACATTGGAAAAGTTACACGAAATGGACAGTATTCCAGAAAAACCCAACTTCTTGAAGTTTTCCTATGAAGAGATACCCCCAATAGTCCTATATCTATAAAGCAAATTTGATTTAAATCCTTTTCACAAAGAGAATTCTAGGTCCATATGGCTCCACTGGTGAAATTTTCTAAATATTTCGGGAAAAAATTATGCCGAGGTCTCACAAACTCTTCCAGGAATAAAGAGGGACTACTTCTCAATTCACTTTAACCAAGAAAGGACATTACAAGGCACAATATCTCTCTTAAACATACATGCAAAAACCCTAAACAAAGAGATTCCATTAACAAGGGTAATATGTTATGACCAAATTGAATTTATTTCAGAAATGTAAGGTTGGTGTAATATTTAACAATTAACAAAGTAAAGAAAAAGACAAGTGATCATCTCCCTAGGTGCTGAAAAAGCATTTGGTAAAATTTAACACCTGTTTATGATAAACACTCCTAGCAAACTAAGGATAAACGTCTAAACCTGCAACGAATAGCAACTAAATAGTGAAATATTGAAAGCTTCGACCCAAGGTTGGAAAGGTTCGAATTGAAACATGTCTGTCATCTTCACTTCTATTCAATGTTGCCCTGGAGGTCCTAGGAATGCAATAAGGCAAGAAAAATAAATACGAAGCTATGGACTGGAAAGGAAGAAACAAAACTGACATTATCCACAGACAACATAATTCTGAATGGAGAAACCCAGGAGTACCTACAGATAAACCATTAGAATTAATAAATGAATTAGGCAAGGTCATTGAACATACGATTAACATTTAAAAGTTAATTATTCTTCTGTATTCTAGGAACCCACAAAATCTGAAAAACTTATACCTTTTAAAATGGCATCTGGGGGCTTCTGGTGGCGCAGTGGTTAAGAATCCGCCTGCCAATGCAGGGGACACAGGTTCGAGCCCTGGTCTGGGAAGATCCCACATGCTGTGGAGCAGCTAAGCCCGTGCACCACAACTACCGAGTCTGCACTCTAGAGCCCGCGAGCCACAACTACTGAGCCCAAGTGCCACAACTACTGAAGCCCGTGTGCTTAGAGCCCGTGCTCTGCAACAAGAGAAGCCACCACAATGAGAGGCCCGCACACGGCAACAAAGAGTAGCCCCCGCTCGCTGCAACTAGAGAAAGCCTGCGCGCAGCAACGAAGGCCCAACGCAGCCAAAAATAAATAAATTTATATTAAAAAATAGCATTAAAAATGTGAAGTAGCTGAGAACAAACAAAAAAATATGCATGACTTCAACAAAGGAAACCAGGAAATCCATTCTGTGTTTATGTTTATTGGAAGACTCAATATAGTATTATATGTTGTCAATTCTTCCCAAGGTGATCTACAGATTCAATGTGACCCCAGTCAAAATGCCAGAAGGGGTGTGCGCATGTGTATGTGTGTGCGTGTGTGTGTGTGTGTGAGAGAGAGAGAGAGAGAGAGAGAGAGGGAGACAGAGAGAGAGAAGATTGACAAGCTGATACTGACATTTATACGGAAACGCAAAAGGCCAACAATGGTAGAGAAAATTTTAGTTCAGGGTAGAGGACTTATCCTATCTGACGTGAAGCCTTTTCAAGCTACAATATTTAACAGTGTTGTGCTGTGCAAGGATAGAGAAATAGATAAATGGAACAAACAGAGTCCAGAGACAGACCTACACATACACTGTTGTTTGACTTACTGCAAAATTGCCACCGGGGGGAAGGGAGCATCTTTCCAACAAATGGTGTGAAATCAATGAATGGCGCGGACGGCCCTAGGGAGAAAGATGAACCCTGACCTCCTACCTCACACCACACACAAAGCCAATTTCAGATACAGGAATAGTACAACAGAGCTTCTAGGGATACTACAGGAGACTATCTTCACGACCTTGAATAGAGAAACATTTCTTAAACAGGACACAGAGGACAGTAACCATAAAGGAGAAGATTAATACATTGGACTTAAAATGAAGAGCTCTTAAAATGAAGAGCTTCTGTTGATCAAAAAATACCATTGAGGGCTTCCCTGGTGGCGCAGTGGTTGAGAGTCCGCCTGCCGATGCAGGGGACGCGGGTTCGTGCCCCGGTCCGGGAAGATCCCATATGCTGCGGAGCGGCTGGGCCCGTGGGCCATGGCCGCTGAGCCTGCGCGTCCGGAGCCTGTGCTCCGCAGCGGGAGAGGCCACAACAGTGAGAGGCCCACGTACCACAAAAAAAAAAACCAAAAAACCAAAAAACCATTGAGTCAAAAGGCGAGTCATAAAGCACGAGAAGGTATTTGCAACACATATATACCTCAAAGGACTTGTATCCAAAATATATAAACAAGTCTTATGAAGGAATCAAAAAAGACAAACAACCCAATTAAAAACCAAAACCAAACCCAAACCAAAACAAAAACAAACCCGTACAAGCTCTTCCTCCAAAGAGGCTTTCCAAATGGCCTATATGCATGTGAAGAGAATCACCACTCTTGGTCACTTCTTGGCTAACTACCTCTACCTTTTAGCATGTGTCTAGTGAGCTAGATTTAAGATAAGACTAAGATTTATCGAATCCATCCTTGGTGCCCATAACATAGGAAGTACGCGCGGCACCACCTGCTGAATGAGTGAACAAGCTCCCATTTATTCAAGCAACTACGTGGCAGTGCTGACCGCAGTTTACACCTGTTGCTTTGGGGAAATCTCTAGGCAGGGACTAGTGTTCCCATTTGACAGATGAGGAAACTGAGGCTTAGAGAGGCAAAGGAACTTGGCCAGGGTCAGGGCTTGGAACTGCAAAGCCAGAGCGGTGGGCACTGAGGCCCCCAGGATGCTGCTGTCTTGGCTGGGAGATTGGGAAGCTTCGGGCAGCAGGAGCTGACCTCCCTGCCAAGCCGTAGCTTACTCTGCTGAGCTGGATTTTGACACCTTTTTGGATGTTGGATTTTCACCTTCCAGGGGCTGCAGCCGACTCCTAACATAAGCCACCAGAATCAAGCAGGGGCTGTCGCCGGCGGCAACTCCTGTAAAAAACAGTCGTGGTTCAGGAAGAAAATATATCCTGCTCATCCGGGAACCGTATGCCCACGTGTTCACAGGACACACCAACCCGAAGAAACTAGGCGTAGCCCTTGACATTCAAGAAGAACCTGTTTCCGCTGGCAAACACAGCACCTCAAATCCTGTCTATCCACTTTCTGGTGCGGTGGTGAGGCCCCCAGATATGTCATTTCCTGATAAGCAGAGACTACTGCCAGTTTGGCTGCCTCCAGGGTGTGCTACACAGCACCTAGTGGCTGGCAAGGTGACTGCCACCTGTGTGCCACTCTGGGCAAGGGGAGAGAGCGGAGAGGAGGGGACGGGGGGCGGGGGGAGAGGGAGGAAGGGAGGGAATGAAAACCAAGGATAAAGTTTATTTCAAGTTTTGGAGTTCCTGACGTTCGATCTTACATTTAATCAATAAGTCCCTCCTCACTCATTGCCTAACCTCAAAAACTTGATTAAACACAAGCAGAGATGGCCTCCATAACCATTTTTGAAGCAAGATGGGGACGAATATAAACTCATCTTAAAAAAATGTTCTGGGTGAACCTTAAACTTTATTCAACCTTCAAAGAAGCGAAAACATCTAATAAATTGATACAGTTTATAGAAACTAGATAGATTATTAAATAGGAAAATGTTTACTATGTTTCAAAAATTCAAATCCACCAGTTCATCCATTGGGTAAATGTTTATCTAAAAGTTCAGGGGCAAAGTTAAACAGTTGAAATAAAATGGAATTAAGCCTTAATATTTTGTTTTACTTTGAGTACAGAGGGAAGACAAAAATAATATCTCATAAAATGGAAAGTTTCTATTTTCACCAAAATATTTGGAAAAGTTACTTTATTTTTAATTTGGATTACCTAGATTCCATGTAACTTTTGCAAGGGAGGTTTCAGCATAATACTGGGAGCTGGAGCCTAGCGGGGAAACTGGCTTTGGTTATTATTTAAAACATTCATTCCACAAAGATACAATTTGTTTCAAAAAGTGTCAAACCAGCCAGAAACTGCCTGTAAATGTGGTGCTTGTAAAATCCTGATGACTCCAGGGGAATTTCCATTCTCCCTTCCTTTCAATTGACTGTATCTCAGGTAAAAAGGCTCATCCTGCATCTTCATACTTAGGTACTGCCCTACTAGATGCTGAGTTCTTCATTTCTGAGTTTTCTTTTTTTTTTCTGGGTCTTTTGTTATGATGATGATTTTGTACGCAATCATCAGAATTATTTTAAAGTGTGGCACGGAAATGCGGTATTACAAGAAAAGGTCGTTCTAATTCAAACAATGGTACCGAAAATGTTATCTTTTCTCCTTGTTTGCAGTTGAGAAGAAGGTCTTCAGAGACCCAAAAGTAAACGAAGTTATTCTTCATAGAAAGCCCTTCTTTGGTCTTTTTTTTTTCCTCCGCCCCCAACTGCAGAGAAAGAATTAGTTTCAGCCTATGTTTCTGTCTTCTTCTTACTGTATCAAGTCTTGGCCTCACACATGTAAGCTTTCAGAGTCATATACCTTTAATGTCTTTCAATCTATCGTGGCCATTATTCTTATTTTTCCATACATTTTTGGTTTGTTTTAAAATAGCTTCAGATTTACAGAAAAATTGAGGCGATAGTACAGAGAGTTCCCATATACCCCGCCCCCTATTACTAACAGCTTATATTAGTATGGTGTATTTGTTACACTTAAAGAACCAATATTGATACATAGTTATTAAATAAAGCCAGACTTCATTGAGATTTCCTTAGTTTTTACTTACTATCCTTTTTCTGTTCCAGGATTCCATCCAGGACACCACATGATGTCGTTATTTTATTATTATTTTTTTTTGCGGTACGCGGGCCTCTCACTGTTGTGGCCTCTCCCATTGCGGAGCACAGGTTCCGGACGCGCAGGCTCAGCGGCCATGGCTCACGGGCCCAGCCGCTCCGCGGCATGTGGGATCTTCCCGGACCGGGGCACGAACCCGTGTCCCCTGCATCGGCAGGCGGACTCTCAACCACGGCGTCACCAGGGAAGCCCATGATGTCGTTATTCTTTTTGATGCTCTTTCTGACTCACTCATTCAACTTTGAACATTTCTTTGCTGCCTGGTACAATCAGATGTTCCAGGCTCATTTTGGTCCTTTCTTACCCTGGGATCTGGAATCATCCAGTTCTCACAGGATCCCGGGTGGTCTCATTTGCCTTAAATTGCCATATTCCTGGAAGAGCTGGAAATCACAATAAACCAGGTCGTGTTTGTATCTCCCAAATGCTAGAGCTGCTTTTGCAATATTCGTAGCCTTTTTTTTTTTTTTTGGTGCTCTTTGCCCAGGTAAGTTTTGCTAAGCTCTCTGGACTAGAGGCTCCCGAGCCTCGCACATTGTTCAAGGGCTCCTGGAGATGGAGTCTTGGGTGGATGTCAGGTGACGACCAGCTACTGTGTGTGTCACCCTTACACTTTTCATCCCAAAGCTTGGATAAATAAAAAGAAACTGCTCCACAGCGGACCATGTGTGCTTTTATGGCATTTAAAGAGCAGAAAGTTGCCACTGCAACACAGGTGGGCACTGGGCATTTTCTGCAGAAACAGTTCTTTTTCATGGTTATCCATCAGAGCTTTCTTGTGCATTCAGAGTTTTCTGCTCTTCCCTGGGAGGCCCATGTTGGCTTGTGCGATGCCCAGACCGACTCAAAGATCGGATCTCAGTGATCTGGGGACTGAACTCCCTGCCCCTGTCTTGCACCCAGTTTCTGAACAGTCATCTAAGTTGATGTCACATATTCCAGAGCAAGAAAAGACTGGACTGGGGGGAAGGGAAGAGGAACGCTTTTTCTCCCAAGGCCAGTTCCAAACGAACAAAACCCTCACCACCTTGTATCCCTGTCTGTCCAGATTCTGTATCACACACACAGTCCTCCTCCTTTCCATCTGAAGCTAGTCAGTTTGCTGTTTGATCCTCAGATGCGGGGGTACTTATCCAGAAGCGCTTTTTCCCAGGGATGGGAGTGGGAGGGGAGAGAGCTCTCGAAAGCAAAGCTCTTCCCTAAAACATCTCATTCATAAGATATTGAAAACAATCTGTTGTGCAAATCATGCTCAGCTCCACATCCGGATGAATTAGAAGCTCCATTAATTTATTAGCGACTGAACCTTGGCCCTGGTGGCCTGGCCTGGAATGTTTGTTGATGCTTTTGCGGGTGCCTTCCGTGTCTCAGTTATGAAATTTTAGGGCCAAGTGGAGGACGATAGAACCTTCTGCTCTCAAATAGCCTTATTCTTCAGATTTGTTTTCTTTCTACATGAACACAGCTTCTTAACATCCAGCCAGTTCCAGAAAGTCTGCTTTCAGAACACATTTGGGATGAACCATTACTTACAAAAAAGGAACAGTCAGTTCCAAAGTACTGAATTTTTAAAAATCTTTTTTATTTTGGAAAGAAATTTAATGTTGAATAATTTCGAACACATAGAGAGGTTTCAGGAATTACCTGAATGCCTTCTACAAAGATCCACTGGTCGTTTCTGTCTGCCCCATTTGCTTTCTCATTTTCTTTTTACCTACTTCCATTTCTATTTTTATTTCCATCTGTATCTACAGAGTATTTCTTTCCTGAACCATTTGAAAGTAAGCTGGTAACTAAATACTTCCACATGTATTTCCTAAGAATAAAGACGTTCTCTTACATAACCACAGCACAATGATAAAAATCAGGACGTTTTACATGGATACAATGCTATCTAATCCACAGCGTATATTTAAATGTTGTCACTGTTCCAAACATGTCTTTAATAGCATCCCACAGCCCCACTCCAGATCCAGAATTCAATCAAAGACCAAGCGCTTGCATTTCACTGTCACATCTCTTTAGTCTCTTTTGATCTGGAAGAGTTCTCCAGCCTTTCTTTGTCATTCTGGATCTTAACAGTTTTTAAGAATACAGGCCAGTCACTATTTTTTCCTTTGCAATCAGGAAGAAATTTGTTGAGAGATAACCTTATGACTATGTAAATGTTGTGTTCTTTATCAAGCATTCACCGTCAGCAGTAGCTTTAGTTACTTCTATATTTATAATTTAGTATTCAATGGTAAGGAAGAGCTTCCTTTTCTCTCTCTCTCTCTTTCCCTATGGACTCATACCTTTCTGTTTATTTAATGAATTACAATCTGTTACTGTAGTATTTATTTTGATGGTCCAACTGTTCTGGACTTGGCCAGTGAGAGTCCTTTCAAGCTGATTCCTTTTGCTAACAACATACAATTAAGTCTTATTTTTTGATCCAAATTGATAATCTCTGCCTCTTAAATGGAAAGTGTAGACCTTTTATATTTAATGTAATTATCAATAAATTATGGTATAAATATATATATATATATATACTTTCTTCTGAATTAATTGAGCATTTTTTATAATTCCATTTATCTCCACTATTGGATTACTAGTTATATAATTTTGTTTTACTTTACTTTTCCAGTGGTTGCCCTTAGGTTTACAATAGACATTTTCAACTATAATAGTCTACCTTCGAATAATATTTCACCACTCCACATACAGTTTAAAGACCCCACAACAACATGCTTCCATTCCTCTCTCTCATCCTTTGTGCTAATGTCATCATACATTTTACTCCTATGTGTATTGTAAACCCAGCAATACATTTTTTTTTTTGCTATAACAGTCAATTATCTTTCAAGGAGATAAAAAATAAGAAAAAAATTTACACTAATCCACATATTTGTTATTATTTGTTAATTATGGTGTTTTTCACCCCTGTGTGTAGATCCAATCTTCATTCATTATCACCTTTCTTTTGCCTAAAGAACTTCCTTTATCATTTCTTGTTCTTCTGGTAATGATTCTCCCGGCTTTTGTTTTTTTCTGAAAAAGTCTTCATTTCGTTTTTAATTTGAAATACATTTTTGCTGAGCGTACATTGTAGGTTGCCAATTCGTTTCTTCCGGTACTTTAAAGACGCTGCTGTAACCGTCTCCTGACTAGCCTTATGTTTCGAGGAGAATTCTGTTAATCCTTAACTTTGTTCCTTTTTAGATGACATGTCCTTTTTCTCTGGCTTCTCTTAAGATTTTCTCTTTGTTACCTGTTTTCAGCAGTTTTGACCAGGATGTGCCTTCATGTGTTTTCTTTACTTTTCTTCTGCGTGGGGTTTGCTAGACATTTTAGATATGTGGGCTTGTGGTTTTCATTCATGATGGAAAATTCTTGGTCATTATTCCTTCAAATAGTTTTTCTGTATGCACACCCCTCCCCCCATTTCCTGGACTTTGACGTTGCCCCACAAGTCACTGCTGCTCTGTGTCATTTCCCCTCTGGGCTGTATTGCGAAGTGTCTCTGTTGTTGCATCTTCAGCCTCACTGATCTTTTCTTCTGCAGCTCCTTATCTGCTGTTCACCCCATTCTCTGTACGCTTCAGATCTAGAAGTGCTATTGGGATCTTTTTCACATCTTTCATTGTTTTCCTCATTTGCTAATGATTCCTTCTACTTTTTTAAATATATGAAGCATATTTTTAATCGCTGTTTTCACATTCTCATACTCTAATTCCGTCATTTGTATCAATTCTGGGTCTTTTTTGTTAATTGACTTTTCTCCTAGTTATGGGTTATATTTTCCTCCTTCTTCACTTGTCTGGTACTTTTTAAATTGGATGCCAGACATTGTGATTTTATGCTGTCGGGTGCTGGATTTTGCTGTTTATTCCTTTGATTAGTGTTAGACTCTGTGCTAACACTAAGTGAGGTTTCTTAGAATCAGTTGAATTCTTTCAAGGTTTGTTCCTATGCTTTGATAGTACAGGTCCAGAGCAGACTTGAATCCAGCTAATGCCCTGCTGTGTGATGCCCCATGTATTATGGGATTCCCCCACTTCAGCTGGTGGGAACACAAGCCATTCCCAGACAGCTGTGAGTCCTCAGAAGTGTCTGATTTACTGCTTTCTGCTGGTTCTTTCCCCGGCCTCAGGTGGTTTCTTCTCATGCCTGGGAAGATCAGTCCTTGCCAAAGACTCAAGGGCACTCTCTGTCTCTCTCTCTCTCTGCTGCATCCTCCTCTCCATTCTCTGCTTCACAAATTTTAACTGCCTTCGCCCCCTTCACCTCCGATCTTTGTATCCTCGACTCAGTGAGACTGCTGGGCTGTTTGGGCTCCTCTCCCTGCCCTGCAGCCTGAACACTGCCTCTAGGAAGGGAGATGGGGCAATTATCATGGGTTCACCTTGTTTGCTTCCCTTTTACGAGGACTCATAGTCCTGAGACGCTTGTCGTCCAAAATTTGAAAGCCACCGCTCCATAGATTAAAAAAATTTTTTTTTAATTTTATATTGGAATATAGTTGATTTACAATGTTGTGTTAGTTTCAGGTGTACAGAAAAGTGATTTAGTTATATGCTTCATAGATTTTATTTCGATTTCTAGTTGTTTAAGGCAGGGTGGGGACTGCTACGTCTGATCCCTCTCTCTCCATCATGTTCAGCATCGTGCGTGAGTCCTGCCCTGTGTCTTTTAAATGCTCTCCTCACCTCCGAGCACATCCTTGCCCTGGTCTCATTGTGTACTTTCCTGGCCCCAGCCCTGGAATCAGCCATCTCTCTGAGAAGCCTTGGTTCCTTTTATTGGGGAAGGATATTTAGAAGCCAAGATCTAGGTAACCAGGTGTATGCATCACTTCTGGTTTGTTGGCAAGTTTTTAAAAATAGAAGTGAAACACCTATGCAGGAAAACTAGCAGGAACCTCAGGGGGAGCTCCATGTCCCTTTTTCTTGAAAATGAAACATTGCAGAATAAAAAAAAATTCCTTTCACGTTCTCCACTAATAGGAAAAGAAGGAACAGGGAAACTGCTCTTTCAACAAATCTGTGTTGAGAACTCCTGAATGCCAGGCTCTGTTCTAGGATACAGCAGGTACCAAACCAGACAAAGACCCCTGCCTCGACGGTGCTTGCACACATGACCACTGCTATTATGTTGCTGTCGTAGTGTCTCCTGAGGTCACACCTTTTTTATGACAGTAAATGTGGCCATTTCTACATAGTTCCAACATCTGCTCAAATCTCAGCCATGTTATCAATCACTTAAATGTGTGTGCTTTGAATCGCTTAGATGCATGTTTCCCCGAGACTAAATAGCTGGGTGTGTGTGAACTTACATTTCAGATCTCAGGGTTATATTTGTAAATGCCCTCCTGAAAAATCAATGACATAAACCCAGATGTTAAAAGAATAAAAAGAATACATGCTGTCGTGAGGAACAACCCCTTGTTTTGTTAGGAGGGTCGAGTTTCTTTTAAAGCGTTAATTTTCTTGCCCTGTCACGTTTGCCACTGCAGCAAGGCACTCACGGAAATTCAGTTTTTACGGAGAACTTGAAATGTGATGTGAATGCAAATGTTGCTTGTGATTTAAGGGGTCAGCAACCTGTCCTCCCAAATGCCACACATGGGATCAGGCGCTCAAAGCAAATGGCTCCATGGGGTCTCTGGGCTGTAAGGGGATTGAGACCCCACCTACTTCAGAACTTTATTCAATGCTTGAACCCGCGAGCTCCTGGGATGTCTCCACTGACAGAGCCCCTTGAGCTGAGATGCTTCGAGAGCTCTTTCTCTCTCTGGTCCTTCAAACACTAGTCAACTGATTCTTTTTTTTGTTTTTGCGGTACGCAGGCCTCTCACTGCTGTGGCCTCTCCCGTTGCAGAGCACAGGCTCCGGAAGCGCAGGCTCAGCGGCCATGGCTCACGGGCCCAGCCGCTCCGTGGCATGTGGGGTCTTCCCGGACCGGGGCATGAACCCGCGTCGCCTGCATCGGCAGGCAGACTCTCAGCCACTGAGCCACCAGGGAAGCCCCTCAACTGTTTCTTTATAATTTTTGTGCACTCCTCTATGTTCTGCCTTCTGAGGTCACGTGAACACATACAAGCCTTTCCTAGTCCTGCCCTTCAGAGGCAGCTCTGTCCTCCCGCACCGGCCAGCCTTTGCGGGACCTGGTTCTGAATCCTCTCACATCTGGCCACACCCAGCTGTCACGTTTCCATCCTCACGCTCACTTGCCTCTTCTTTTACAGCACGAGGACGATTTCCCGCTTTCTCCTTGGGTTGGAACCCAAGACCCTGCTACAGAACGAGCTCGTCATCCTGGACGAGCTTCTTGACCACCTCAGTTTCCCCATTTGCAAATGGAAGTAACCGTGTGCAGCCCAGGGTCGGTGTGAGTGTCCAGTGGTGATGCAGTCATCTACCCACACAGAGCCCAGGCCCAGCAAGCCCTCAGCAAAGACCAGCTAGTGATGCTGTGCTATCTGGTGGCTGTCCTACTACATGCTTTGGATCTATTATTTCAAGTCTTCAAACAACCTTTTCAGGAGTCGAAAAGGAGGCTCAGAGAGGCTAGGTAACTTTCCTGAGGTCCCACAGCCAACACACACCCCTGCTTGCTTGACCCTAAAAGATATGCTCTTCCCGCCAGACCTCCTGGGTCAAACTAGCACGGCCCCTGATCTCCTGCCTGTTTTCCAAATGGGGGTGTTCCCAGGGTTGGCCCTCCTACCCCCCAAGTTTGTGCATTCTTTCTGGGTCGTCATATCTCAGCCATTGTCCGTATCACCCCACGTGTTAATTAACCCCCAAATCCAAGTGCTCTTTCAGCTTTTACCCTTCTCCACAGCTCCAGACCCCTGTTTCCAAAGACCACCCCCACGGCTCCACCTGAGTATCCCAGGGGCATCTCCCCCATCTCTCCTCCTCCCGTGGATCACGCCCCTTGGTGTGCTGCCTCCAGGTTAGCAAAGTGCTTTCACAGGCATCATTATTTAACACGACCATTCAACGGATTTACCCAACAGGGCACTGGTGAGCCCCTTCTGCAGCCCACACACTGCATGCATCAGTGCTGGAGGGCCAGTGACACTGGAGTACAGACGCACCGGAGGCTATGCCCAGGCACGTAGCCGGAAGTCTGAGGGCAGAATTCTGAGAGCCATCCTCGTGAAGGGGATGCTTATTAGGTAGGATGGTGGGATACAGGGTGATGGAGGAGGGGGAAGGAGTCTTCCATATTGCTCGTTTGCTCATTTACGTACTCATTGAGTAGGTGTGTACTGAGTGCCAGCAAAGCACCAATCCCTGCCTTAGACGCTGGGAGGCAAACATGCCTGAGATGGGGCTCCCGGGCTTCGGGAGAGAAAACAGGTCAAAGACTAGGTGTAGTCGAATGTTAGAGCTGGTGGGGTGAGGGGGACTGGGGGGAAGGGTCCTCAGCCCTTTCTTTCTTCATCCCCAAGAGGAAGAGTCACCAGTCGCGCCTCAGTTACCAGTGGGCAGGACCGAACGGTGGCCGCCAAAAGATGTGTCTACATCCTAACTCCTGGGACCTGTGAATATAACCTTATTTGGAATAAGGGTCTTTGAGGATATAATTAAGGATCTCGAGATGAGGTCATCCTAGATTATCCAATGCAGGTGTCCTTATAAGAGGCACACAGGGGACAGACACAGGAGAAGAAGACAAGGCAACATGATGACAGAGGCAGAGGCTGGAGAGACACAGCCACGAGCTCTGGGATACCTGGAGCCCCCAGAAGCTGGAAGAGGCAGGAAGGATGCTCCCCTGAAGACTCTGGAGGGAGCACAGCCCTGTCAACACCTTGATTACAGCCTCCAGAACCCCGAGACAATACATTCCTGTTGTTTTGCGCCCCTGTTTGTGATTATTTATTCTGGCGGTGGCCCCAGGACATGCACACAGCAGTCATGATAAGTGAAAACGTCCCAAGCGGTAGGAGGCCTTGCCTCCTTGCCTGCCCTTCGCACACTTAGCCCTCGGCTGTTCTCCTAACCTGGCAATACAGTCTACAACCTGGACACAAGCCAGGTGTAGATCTGGACCAAAGCCTCATGCCTCTGTCCTGCTGCCAGGCAGCTCTGTGGGGGGCACAGCCCTTGGCTGGCTGGAAAGGGGGACCCCGTTTCCCCTCTGCCGCTGTCCCTCTGTGGGGGAGGGCAGAGGGGAGGCTCACCCAGTGGGGTCCCGCCCCGCCCTGGCCATCAAAGTGTCTAAGAGCACCGGGTGCCACGAGGGCCCAGCGTTAGGCCACTTGGGTGCAGAGAGGAAGGTGTGGCCACTAGATCCTGTTGTCCTGCCCCTTCCTGGTCTGGGATGCGTTCAGAGCAATACATTTGTCAGTTCAGCAAATATTGACCAAGAAGCCTATTCCCTCCTGGGCCTGGGCCAGTGCCCACTGCTTGGGCTTTTCTAGCTCTGGTTTCACTTCTTTAAATTTATATCCCATTAGATGCAAAAGCCCCAGTATTGAAAACAATTGCTTGTGCGGAAACTCTAACTTTTCTGCATGTAGTTTGGAACGTCTTTACTCCCTGCCCATCTTCTCGAGGTTTTTTTTCTCTTCTGAGGCAGAATCTTTGCCCAGATCTGTCCATCTGCCAGTGCCCGGGCAGCCCCCCTTTCCTGCGGCAAAGACCACCCAGCTTGTGGTCACGATGGCAAAATAAACGCCGGGGGAGGTGGGCAGAAATCAGTGTGTTATTGTTCCTGTATGATGAATAATTTATGTTGGTTTTGGACACCGCATTGATCAGGGAAGAAGAAAGGCTGACTTTCCCTCTTGGTACACCGCGCACGAGCTGACCTTGTACTCTGCGCACGTTTGCCTTCCCACCCACACTCTGATGTCGCAGGCACCAAAAGCCCGTGGAGCTTTCTGGGTCCCTCAGCTAGGAGGGACTTCTCTGCCCTCTGAGCTCCCGACACACCGTGCCTGCCCTCCCAGACGGCACGCAACACTTTCTACCTTGAATCTGTCGTGAGTTGGGTGCCCGTCTTATTTTCCAGACCAGGGTTGGCCAACTTTTTCTGTAAAGGACCAGATAGTAAATATTTTAGGCATCGTGGGTCATACAGACAGGACTGGCTGCATAATTGGTGGGCCTCAGTGCAAAATGAAAGTGCAGGGCCTTTTGTTAAAAAAGTTTTAGGAATTTCAAGATTGTGACACAAATGATCAAGGTGGTGACATGGAGCGCTTCTAAGTGCAGGGCCTCGTGAGACTGTACAGGTCACGTTCTATGAGGTGGTCCTGCGTATGGTCTCTGTAGCAATGACTCAACTCTGCCATTGTAGTGCAGAAGCAGCCAGAGACAATATGTAAATGAATGTGGGTGGCTGTGTTCCAATAAAACTTTATTTACAAAATCAGGAGGGGTTGGGAGAAGATTTGGCCCCCGGATAAGAGTTTGCCAACCCCCGTTCTATACAACTGTAAGTTCCTTATAGACAGGGCATCTTCCACCCATACACTCAACCACCCACCCATCCATCCATCCATCATCCACCCAACCAACTATCCAAACATTTACCCATCCGTCCATCATCCGTCATTCATCCATCCACCCACATCCATCACCCATACATCCACCCATCCACCTATCCATCCCGTATTCATCCAACAAAGCATTACTGATCACCTACTATGCTTCAGGCACTGCACTAAGTGGGTGGCTACAGAGAGAAGAAGCTGTTGCCTGCCTTAGGGACATCTCAGACTCTAGAAGGCACATAATCATCTTGGTGCGATACGGTGTCAGAGACTCATGGTAGAGTTTGAATTGCACTAAGGAAGGATTTATTTTCACATCCTCCCAGGTCCTCATAGGCAGGAGAGGAATAAACATCAGTGAATGACTGAATGAAAGCCTGTTTTGATGATCTAGACTCTTGGTCTTGGAGGATTTGTTGGAACCCCAGATAAAAGCTGGGTGTGACACCATCTGCACCTTCTATGACTTTGGGCAAATGACTTAATCTCCCCGCCTTAGTTTTCTTGTCAGTAAAATGGGGGCAAGCTGGTCCCCTGACAGGGATGAAGGGAAGATGGAATGGGATAACCCAATTTGGAGCACAGAGCCTGACACCTGGATGCACATCGACTGAGCCTCCTTCCTTCCCCTGGCTCAGCACCCAGCAGGCCCAGAGGAAAACACGCTGAGGTGAAGCGTTGGAGATACAGGAAGATGCCGTTAAAGGGACCTGCTTATGTTTGTACAGACACAGAGAAAAGCCTGGAAGAGAGCCATGCACGCTGTGTGCCGTAGTCGCCACCCGGGCAGATAGTCACTTATTTCTTCGGTAACATTTCAATTTCTCCATCCTTCATCTTTCCATCTTTTCTTTAATTTCTCCTTCCTCCCTCCCTCCCTTCTTTCCTTTTTTTTTTTTTTAAACAATGAACTTGCATCAGTTTCTAATCTGAAAAAACAAAAGGCAGCCCTCTTCCATTCCCAAATGAACTGACTGTGTTAAAACACAGGCACAAGGATCCTGGATCCATTCTTTCTTTTTCCAGATGAAGGGAAGCTGCAGAGTTTCCGACCTCGTCTCAGTAAACGAGACTAGAAACTCGAAAACCACCACAGATGCCTCCCTCCCCCGCACCCACCTGGAGGTTCTGTGAATTAGACTCTTCAGGTTCACCCCGAATCCACCCATCTCTCTCCACGTCCACTGACCTCGCCCTGGGCAGGGCCATTGCCACCGTCCCTGTCCCCACTGGTCCTCCCGGCTCCTTGCTCCCTCCCCACCTCGTCCCTTTTTCCTACCCAGAGTGGCTTCTCAAGACACGACCAGATTGGGCCCCTCTGCTTCTTTCAAAGCTGCCTCGGTTCCCCATTGCCTTAGACATAGGTCCCCAGCTTCTCACAATGTCCACGCCCGCCTCATCCCCCGTCTCCACCCTTTCTGATAATTGCTCTCTTGTCACGGGGGCCCCTTTTCTGGCCCTCAAACCAGCCAAGCCATTCAACAGCCCATGTTGCTCTGGCTGGCCTCTCTCCCCATCTATCTCTTCCTGACGCCCGGTCTGGGGTAACTCCTGGGTCCCCCTGTCAGCCCCACCATGTTTACATCCTTCACCACGCAGACCACAGTCGGAGCTGTCTAGCCGTCTGGTCCTTTCCTGCCACCTCCCTCACTAGACTGCAGCCTCCAGTGGGCAGGGCTCACATCTGTTCTGCTCTTCTCCGAGCTTCCGGAGCCCCAGAGAGCACCTGTCATGGGGCGGAGCCTCAAGAAACACCGTCGGGTGAACGAAAGCTCACGAGTGGGCAGTGTGTGAGGGGTGGGTCGGGGTGCTGCTCAGATTGCCCTGGGCAATCCTCCACAGGCAGAAAAAAAGCTTCTGGGCCCCTAAGGATCCTTCAGGGCAGCGGGGCCGTGAGTCTCGTGCTCAGGGCACTGCTGTTCCCGCGAGCGGCTGGGGCAGCCTGGCCAGTACTAGGCAGGTGAAGCTCCTCCATCAATACCTGTGATGGTGGCCCTTGTGACCCTGGGTGTGGCTGGGGTCTTCGGAGAGTCCCCTGCCCACCTCTTCACCCCTGCGCTTTCTTTGTTCCCCCACCTTAAACACGAGACCCCACCCTCCCTCGTCCAGTGTCTTGGTCTCCCGGACACCCACCTCTGGTTCTCAGTGGCTCCCCTCAAAAGGGGCCCTTCCTCTTCTCCTCCCTCCTCTCCCCAGCGGGGCTCCCTCCAGCTGGTGTCGTGGCCTTGGTCAGCTGGATGACGGCCCCTACACATGTCTAGGTCGTACGTCCTAAGCGCTGGGACTTAGGACCATGTCACCTTCTATGGCAAAAGGCGCTTTGCAGGTGTCATGAAGGCTCTTGAAATGGGAAACTATTTTGGATTATCTGGGTGGGTCCTAAATGCCATCACATGTGTCCTTGTAGGAGGGACATTTGACTACAGACGGAGACAGAGGCTGGAGCCGTGTGGCCACAAGTCCAGGGACACCTGGAGCCCCCAGAAGCTGCAAGAGGCAGGGAAGACCCTTCCCCAGAGCCTTTGGAAGGCGTGCAGTTCTGCCCACACCTTGATTTCGAATTTCTGACCTCCAGACTGTGAGAGACTAAACTTCTGTTGTCTTAAGCCATCAGTTTGTGGTCAGTAGTTCTGTGGTCACAGGAAGCCAACAGAAGGTTCCAGCAGGAGACCCAGGATGCTTTCGGGGGCCTGTGCACTACCTTTGACCTTCACGGCTTTGACCCTTATTGGCCGAGACACGAGTCACAATCACGGACGTGGGGGGGGGCTGTTTGCTGGAAGCGATGATGGAAGTCCCCCACCCGACACCGCAGCAGCTCCAGGGGGCTCTTGGCTCTCAGAAGCCCTGACGAAGGGTGCGGGGCTGTGAGCTCGGAAGGCCGCCGAGGGCTGTGAATGTGCAAGTCTCCCCACCCCCTCCCCCTGAGAGCAGGCGGGTTTTCTCCCCGCACCCTCTGCCAGGGTGGAGGCCGATCTCCCCACCGCAGCCCAGCCCCGGGCAGGGGGAGGAAAGTCCACCCTGTGAACTTGAAGGAGGAAGGGGTATCCCATCCTCAGGTGCTCCATTTTCTCACCCTGCCCACCGGCACAGAAGTGGGAGGATATTCCTGGGTTCCAGCTGCCCTGGGACACGAGCCTCCCCACACACATGCCACACTCACACACCTGCCCTTAACCTAAGCTCAGCATTTTGGAATGAGAAAAGAGAACGATAACGGCTGGAGTGCGGGGAGAAGGGACCCGACAGACGTTTGTAAACCCCAGGCCCGGCCTGGCAGAAATCACAAGTTATTAGGGCTTCAACGAGACAGACCTGTCTTTAAAGACTCTTCATTATTACCCCCAACAGGTCTGAAAACGTATCAGTCTCTCTTTGGTAAACCTGGAAAAGTCTCTCTTTGGTTTGGCAGTACCTTAACTTTTAATGAAATGATCTGCTTGTTAAGAAAACAGAAATACTCTCTACCCTTAAAAAAACCCATGGGTATATTTAACTTAATTGTTTTAAATACAAAAGAAAACCACAGAAGTTCAAAAGCCAGATGCCTTAAAATAACACAAATGCCAGAATGACATTAGACAGAGACTAGGATGTTCATGGCGTGCTTTAAACGGTGCTTTAAAAATGTGCAGAAATGGTGGGAATTTAACTACTTCCAGCTAAAGGTGAGTACTGTTGAACACCTTCACACTAGCGACAAGTTCACCTGTATCCAAAGCGTCCCTGGGCATCGTCCTTCCCCTCCAGGTAGGACCACACAGAGCATCCTGCCCAGATCTGCCTTGATCGTTATTTCCACGTTACAGAAATGGCAAATTTTGCTGATTCAACCACAAACAGCGGGCCTACTGTGTGTGAGGCACTGTTCCATGGGCCGAGGAAACAGAGTCCCCACCTCCTGTGGCCTACAAGTGAGTAGGGGAGATGGACAACAAACCACTCACTACATGGTTTGTCTGGGAGCGCTGAGTGCTGCGGAGAAAAGTAAATCAGGAAAAGCACATAGAAGGGGTCTGATGGGATGGAATTGGGGGTGTTGCTGTCACACTTAGAGGCGTAGGGGGACACCTCTCTGAGCATCTGAGACTTTTGAATAGAGACCTGAATGAGGGGAGGGTATGAATCTTGTGGATAACTGGAGGAAAAATGTTCCAGGCAGAGGGAAGAGCAGCTGCAAAGGTCCTGAGGTGGAGACACGTTGGGTGTATCTGAGGAGTGGCAAGGTGGCCAGTGTGGCTGGGTGGGGTGGGGGAGGGGGAGGGTCCTGGGGCACGAGGTCAGCAGTGTGGGCGGGGCCAGACCCGGTCAAGTCCTGCAGGCCATGCACAGCGGACAGCCACTGGCGGGCTGAGAGCCAGGGAGGAGCAGGTTCTGCAGTGCAGCAAGGTTCAGCACCCCGGAGGAGACGGGAGCTCAGCGCTGATCCATTGTCTGCTCAGTTACAGCACGGTTTCTTGGTTTGAGAAAGTGAGCCCAGCCTCTTGAGTAACAGTAGCAGGGATGATAATAGTCACCATCACCACCACCATCATCACCACCATCAGCGTCCCCTTCATTGTCACTGCCCTTATTGTCACCACCGTCACCACCACTGTCATAGCAGATATCAAGTATGTCCTACATGTCAAAAAGACTGACTACTGTTTCCCCCTTACAGTCACCTTACGGGCTGGGTATTCTGTCCCACGACCTCGTTTGGATGAGACACAGACAGATGAAGTGACTTGTTCAAGGCCAGCCAGCTGCTGAGGAGAAGAGCTGGGCGTGGAGCTTGGATCTGAGGCCAAATCTGGGCTCGGAAACTGCACTCGTGTCTGTCTGGTGTCCTGAACAGCCATGGACAGGACTTTGTTCTTTTTCTGTTGTTTTCCCTCTAACTTAGACCCTCAGATGCTCTTCCACTGTCAGGGGAGCCCAGCATTTCGTCACCGAGTCCTTGCAGCTGTCTGTCCCCTCCCTGCTGCCCACAGAATACCTGCGTGGGTCACTGGTGGCCCCCCCGGTGTTCTCTGCCTCCGTGTGTGACTCGAGAGACCAGTGTGCGGGCCAGGTCCTCCCCTCCAGTGGAAACAGCTCTGGCCACAGAATGCATGCAGTCCTGACCCAGCTGTCAGCCGAGCCTGGGTGTCTGTGCACGGAGACCAGTCTGAGCACACGCAGCTCGGACAAGACACTGGTCACGGCAGTGGCTAAGAACTTGGGGTCCTGGGTCAGAATGGATGTCTCTGAACCTCAGTTTCCTCCTCTGTGACCTGGGTGGAGGGCCGTGAACCCCGACATCCCACAGCGGTTGCAAGAATTAAAGCAGACTGTGCTCGTGGAGCCCGTGGCACAGTGCCAAGTCTGCCAGACATGAGAAATCTGGGTTGTTATAGTTCTTTTGGCCATTGTCCGAGGGACCCCTTGAAGAGAAGTTATTCTCTATGGGGAGGACCCAGCCCCCCGCATGAGCGTCCCCTGCCAGCTTCTCTTCCCTGCCTTTGACACTCTGGTTTTCCTTGAGGAACCACTACCGTTCCCTCTCGGCCTACATGGTTCAGGGCAGTGGACCACCCCCAGCCCCACCCCCGCCAGGGCTCCAGGAGTGGCCACAGGGTCTGCTTCTGGCCAGTTACAGCTTAGCATCCCCCAGGTCATAGTGACTCATTTAGGAATGATCACAAACCTGACCCAAGGCAGTACAATCAGAGCTAACCTTGGGACTCCAGCTGGAGGGCACAGAGGACGAATGTTCTCGGTTCCCTGGAATTGCACAGCGGGGAGGCCAGGAGGTGTGCTTATCATTTGGTTACCAAGAGAATCTTCCTGTGGGTGGACCCAATCCAAAGAACAGCAGAGCCAAGAGATGGAGAAAGATAAAGTTTGGAGACATTGAGCCCCTGGATCCAGCTATGCCTGAAGCTTGTTTTCTTTCACTTACAATCCAAACAGACCTGAATAGTACAGAGGGGTTATACTGACCCACCTGTGTTCTCTTGTTCAGTCTCTATCTGGTGAACAACCCCAAATTTAAAGCACAAACTAACTGCAACCCTGGTTTCTTCCTCATCTCCCTCATCTCCCTCTCAGCAGCCATCTTCTTTCTTTGACTCTCAGCTCACAGATGGCCTGGGGCAGAGACGCACACTCCTATAAAGATTCTGGGAAAGAAAGCTCTACGTGAATTCATTAACAGAAGCTTTATTATTTTAAGCCATCTAGCCATGGTTTAAATATTTGGCATTTCTTAAAATAAACAGATCTTCCCATTTGGGTCGTCTTGCGGTCTGGGCATGAGGCGTGACTCCATAACCAGAAAGAACAAAAGCCAACCTCCCCAAGCCCTGACTTTGGCAGAGACTGGGACATCTCAGTGCTGGTCCGACCTTACCCTGGAGGAAAACAATGTGACCTTGTCCCCATTCAAAGCGTTCCGTGGTCACCTACATTTGGGGAAGTCTGCACTGCACCTTTCTTGTGGGCATTCATCATGTATGTTAGCATCAGAAAAGACATCCTATCCAGAAATGGACTCAGCTTGGTTTAATGCAGGCACCCCCAGACCGGTCAGCTCCTGAGGACGGGGGCTGTCTGTCCTGGTGCAGGCACTCAGCACTGAAGCCTCAGAACACCTTTCCCCTTAATTCCTAATGCAGCGAGAGTTTCCCGGAGCTGTTGTAACAAATCGCCATAAAACAAAACACATCTACTATCTTACAGTGCTGGAAGTCAGGAGTCTGAAACCGGTCTTGCTGGGCTAAAAGCAAGGCATCGACACAAATCTCTAGGGAAGAATTTGTTTCCTGGTCTTCGCCAGCTTCCGGAGGCTGCCAGCATCCTTGTCTCATGGCCCCTGCTTCCATCCTCAAAGTCAGTCACTGCCACCCTGACCCACTGTCACATCCCCTCTGGCTCTGACTCCCCTGCCTCCTTCTTTAAGGATCCTGGGATTCCACCGGCCCCAATCGCGTCATGCAGGGTAATCTCCCCACCCCAAGATCAGCTGATCAGAGGGCTTCTTCCTAGAGATTTGCGCCGATGCCTTGCTTTTAGCCCAGCAAGACCCATTTCAGACTCCTGACTTCCGGAACTGTAAGATATTAAATGTGTGCTGTTTTATGGTGAGTTGTTACAAGGGCTCTGGGATCTTTTTTTTTTTTTTTTTTAATGATATTATAAGTGCTTTACTCAATAACCTGGGCGTGGTGCAGGTGAGGTGGGAACTGCACTGTCATAGTGCAGTACCTGGACGTTTGTGGGGACTGATTCCAGAGTCTCCTCTCACCCTTGGCTGCATGTGGGGGGCACCCTAGGGTCAGGGCTCCCGGGATCATTTGGTCGAGCGGTGCCGAGGCCTCAGACCCCGGGGGACGTCTTGGAGCCTTGCTTTACCTTCGGTTCCTTGACACTTGTATAGACAGCTGTGCCCCCGAAACGTTTTGCCTGCGCCGGACTGGTTCCACATCCGGTACCAGCTGTTCATAGCGGGTTGGGTACAGGGCCTGCTGCACGCATGGCTGTGCTCTCAATATCCCTGTCGCGCATCGGATACTTTCTGCACACGAGGTCTGAAAGTCGGATCTGAGCGGTCGGTCCGTCTCTACCGCAATCTCTTTCCAGCGGCCACCTGAATTCTGCCTTTACACGTGATGAAAGATATTCACACGTTCCGGGGATCAGGGCGTGGACATTCAGGGGGCTGCTATTCTGCCCACCCCACCTGCTAAGTGTGGACACATCCAAATGTGGATAAAGAAGAAACCGGAGTTGACGATCTCTAGGGCCATTCCTGCATTCACTCATTCAATAAATGTTTATTGAGTATCTACTGCGTTCCAAGCCGATATGGGTACTGGGGATACGGCAGCCAAGGGGCGAGACCAAGTCCTACCCTCTAGGGCTTTTTAAAATAAAGAGGCTAAAGGGGAGGATGACCCCAATCTCAATAGGTCGCAAAGGGAAGCTGGTGTCTTGCCCACCCTGAGGCCGTCAGCGGTCCAGTCTCAGAAAACCTTGTTTTTCTCTGGAGTTCTGTCTCAAAGTGACATGAAATGTCAAAGGGCCAGGATGGACACACCTGTGCTCGATCCCATTCCCTTGCTTCTTCTGACATCCAGGCTTTTGGGGAAAACAAGCTCTCACATGATGGCAGCTTGGGTTTTAAAATGCTCTGAGCAGCCTCTGGGATTCGGTTCACACGCTCCTGGCTTTCAATGTCAATGCCACCCGGGGACACAGGGGAACGGGACGGCGTGCAGGGGTCATGGGTTCTCACTTCACGTCTCTGGAGCCTCCCTGGGCAAGAGCTGGCTCCCGGGGCCTCGCCCAGCCACTGGCCGGCGTTGGATAAATCTCACCACTGGGATTTCTCAGACGATTAACATGGGAAAACAGAGGGGGTGAGCAGGCCGAGGAAGTGGACGCATTAAAATTAACGAGGCTGCTCTAAATGGATGCAGGTTCCGGGGGAGAATGTGAACTAAGTTGTTGGTTTATTTTAAAATATACTTCATTTTCCATTCGGTCTGTTTAATCTCTTCTGATAGAGCTAAAAAAAACCCAAAAAACAAAAAACAAAACACTCCCTATTCTAAAAACTGAAATGTATATATAGTTGAAAAAAGAAAAAGTGGGGCTAAAATATGGGTCGAAAGAACACGCTGTGAAGACGGTGCTTCCTTGTGTCCAGCGGGGCCTGAGAGAAATTTACAATGAAGTGGAGGGTCTCAGCTTAAGTGGGACGACAGAAAGGTCCATCACCTTCCTTGACCTTGGTGACATGGTGAGGGAACACTAACAGGGGAGTCAGGAAGATCAGGGTTCGAATCTTACTCTCCCTTAGCAGCTGGGTGAGCTTGGGCAAGCCGTTTGACTTCTCTGACAAGTAAGTACTGGGCTTCTCTGGTGGCGCAGTGGTTGAGGGTCCGCCTGCCGATGCCGGGGACGCGGGTTCGTGCCCCAGTCCGGGAAGATCCCACGTGCCGCGGAGCGGCTGGGCCCTTGAGCCACGGCCGCTGAGCCTGCGCGTCTGGAGCCTGTGCTCTGCAACAGGAGAGGCCACAACAGTGAGAGGCCTGCGTACCGCCAAAAAAAAAAAAAAAAAAAAGTAAGTACTAATTTTCACAGGAGGTGTCCCGGTGCCAGGGCTGACGTGTGTAAAGGAAGCAGCCAGCATCACGCCTCGCTCAAAGTACCCACTCAATAAACAGACCAGTAGTAAGGAAAGAGCAGCCATTACGCCAGCAGCGTGTCACAACCTCCTTGCCTGTGAAGGTAGCCCCTGGTTTCTTTGAATCATCGAGTCTCTTAATGTGCCTTGTTCTGATTTAAGCTAATGACTCCTGCTTGAATATCACTCAGCAAGGAGGTGGCCAGCACCCCTCTGGGGATCCTCAGCTGGACACCGTCCTCCAGGGTGGAAGAGGGCTGGAGTTACAGTGGGCAGGGAGAGAAGTTGTCTTGGGAGAAAGCTGTCTGAGTGAAGAGCTGCCCCCCTGCCCGAAGCTGGGGGGACACAATAAGAAGACCCCTTGGGGGCTTGGTCAGGTCCCTGGACTCGCAGGGAGGGTGGACCAGACTCTGCCCTTGTGCTTCAAAGCATCTCTGGCAGAAGGCTGGCTGGGGTGTCCTGGGCAGCAGTGACTGTCCCCACTGACAGCGTGGGCGCGAGGGGCGTGAGGATGTTAGAGAGTGTCCTGTGGACTGGACGTGGGCCCTTGGGAGGGAGCCAGCCAGGAGTGAAGAGACCCTGTGTGTTACCATCAGCTACACATGCTCAGGGGGGTCTGAGTGGGATGTTTTCATTACACCAGGGCCCCAAAACCCACGAAAGCAGCTCAAGAGAGTCAGTTTCAAATACAAGCCCAGCTGGGAGCCCCCATGCCCTTCCGGCCACTTTCCCCTTCCCCAGCCCTGGAGGGTCCAAGGGCCTAGAGACGGGTGGGCAGAGGGAGGGGAGGAACCCAGGAAATGAGAGAAGGCAGAGGCAGGGGTTAGGGTTAGTGAAATCTCACAGGGGACCGGACGCTTTAATTATCCTCATGAGACCGTGCTTTTGTGACTCAACAGGGCTGGGAAAGCTTTTCTTCTGACAGTGACCAGAAAGTCATGGGGCCTCTGCCCTAGAATTCCCCGAGGGGCTGGGAAGAGCCAGTCCCAGACATTGGTGGGTGGTAAACGGGCTCCTGGAACCAAACAAATCAGACCTGATTTACAGCGTTTGCTGACGGCTGAGGTGTAAATTCTTCCACCCCTGCCAAGTTCAAGGTCCCAGTGTGACGTCACCGAACGCAGAGCTGGGAAGAGACACAGACAGTTGGCTCTTGTGAGTTGGTGTGAGCAGGTGTGAGCCAGCTCCAGCACGCCCAGGTTTGAAGGGGCGGTGGGGAAAAAAACGGGACCTTTCCTGCTGTCCCCTCTGGACTCCTGTTCCTTTAATGTAATGGTTTCCCTGCTTTATTTTCCTTTGGAACACCCCTCCCGGCCTTACGTTTTCTGCTTCCACGTGCATATGGGGGTAGGAAGGTCTTCCTTCTCTCCCGTGCACCCCAAGATACGTGAGAACAGGCGTGCTGTTTTGATCACGGCTAAATCCCCGCCGCACAAGCCTGCACAGATCTGGCTCTGCACAGGTTCTCAGTGTTTACTGAAGGAACGAATAAATTAGTGAATGGGGCCCCTCCTCCAGGAAGCCCTCCCTGGCCCCCAGGCAAGGACAGGTCTCCCTGCCGCATGCCTGCACTGCGCCATGGACTTCGCAGCTCTTAACGTGACCGCATTTGGCAATTCCCTGGGCTCCAGGTGTGCATGTCCTGCCGGAAGAGGAACCGCTTCACGGCCGATTCCAAAGCGTCTTTGTTTACGGCCACATCCCCAGCCCTGGCTCCGAGCCCGGCACTTAGCAGACCCTCAATAAATACTCCCGAACAGATGGCCAAATGGATAATTGGCGTGTGGCCTAAACACAACAGGGGTGGGCTTCGGGAGAGCCCCAGACTGCTCCCCATCTTCCGAGCACCCTGGGGCTTCATCAGATAGGCAGGTTCCACCCAGCAATGAACAGCCGGTCCTCAAGCCATCGGATGGCCCTTGATTCTTGTTTGTGCTTCCACATCCAACCCAGGTAGTCATGCCGCATCCGGGCAAGGGGACAGTCACCACCCCAAACGTTGCCGGGCACCGGCCGGAGTGGAGTCTAGAAACAGTCAGAAATGCTCCCGTCCAGAAGGGACCATGTCTTCTCCACTCACTACGTGAGAGCCGGGTGAGTCCTGGCTCACGAGGGGCCAGGAAGGCCCACGCATCCTCGTCCCCGGGAGGAGGGAGACCTGCTAGTGAGCACTGCCAAAGGCCACCTGACTTGTTCCTGAAACACAGGCGGGATCGGCAAGGGCGGGCGCAGTCCAGAGCAGAAAGTACCGGAGAGCACGGAGCAGCCAGCAGCCCGGCCCGGCGCTGCCTGCGAGTGACTGTCGGGTGGAACCAGCCATGGGTCCTGTGGATTTCATCCCGGGGGTACGTCCCGCACAGGCCCCCAGGACACTGGCTTTAATTCTCTGCTGCTGTCATCTTGAAATTCTTCATAATTTGTGAACAGAACCTGGCATTTTCACTCTGGCATGGACCCCACTAATTATGAAGCTGGTCCTAATTGTAAGAGTTGGCGTTTCACAAAGGGGTAAAGGAGGGTGTCTCGCAATCATGTGGGCCAGGGGTTACCACCCTTAGCAATGGCAGGAACTGTCCAGAGCCACCAGGGCCCTGCCCGGAGACACCAGGGGCACGGAGACAAATTTTACATGCAAACAGCTTCATTCAAATAGTAGATAGCCTCGGGGCTTAAAAAAGTCTCCTAAAGAGTTAGCTTTTATGATTCAGTGTAGGGGCGCAGTGCTGTCTCCTGGGGTCTTGTGGCGCTTAGATTTGCGAGGAAACACATCTGGGTTTTCACCTTTATATAGTGGCCACACCCCTCTCCCCGCATCAGGACCCAAGATACACCTGGCCCGTGTGTTAATTCAGTTGTTGGACAAGGATTTGTTGCCAGGCATCTTTCTAGGGGAATAGGCAGTGAACAAAACAGACAAAAATCCTTGCTTGCGGTGACTTGCATTCTAGTGGGGAAGAAAGAGCAGGAAAAGAAAGTCAAATGTACAGTGTGAAAGGCAGGGGTGAAGCAGGCAGTGTGTTTAGGGGGCAGAGGGTTGCCATCTGGAAGCGGCCCGATCACTAACAGAACACGGTAGAGACCCTGCATCGCAGGCCCTGTCCGCTTCTCCTTTGCCCACAATGTCCAGGGTGCAGCCAGCCTGGCCTGGGCCTTGACCCCCTTTAATTCGTCCGCTGACCTGACAGCCGGGCAGAAAATCGTTCAGGAAGACAAATGAGGCTGACGCTGAAAGGCACCCCCAGCTCTCCCAGGAGCTCCCAGGCATGGAAGGAGCAGAGCCAGTCCCTAATGCTGTCCTGGTTTTGCTCTCTCGTGCCATTTTCCGTCCTCAGCATCCCTGACCTGCCTCCATCCTTCCGCTGAAATCAGATGACTGAAGAGAGGCCGAGGGACGCAGGCTCGGACCACCTCCTCTCTTTGACACCAGATCCAGGGTCAAAGGCACAGACAAGCAGTCACAATTTTCTATCGCTCCTTTTGCTTCCCAGAGCCATCTCCTCAACTTCATCTTATTTTCGCTAAAGTGCAAATTGGGAAAGCAGTGAAACCTAGCAGTGCATCCTCTGTGTTGATGTCATGTGAGCAGATGCTTGGAGGTGACTTTCCGTCACCCTCCTGCTGCCCCACAAAAAGGGGCGGTGGGGGGGAATGTGTCCTTGGAAAGTCTCTGCAGCCGTGTGGCCGTGGGCGTGTCTCCTGACCTCTGTGGGGTCACGTGCCCTCTGCCTTGTTTCCTCTCTCCTTCCCTTTCTCTGCTCCTCAAAGGGCTACAGGGCGAGCAGACCCCAGGCGCCACGAGCCGGTGCTGCCTTGTGGTGGCGTCATCTTCCCCTTGATGAGCGGGACGAGAAGGATGGAGCCTGAGTGACAGAAGCTTGCTGGATGGCTGAGTTAGCAGCAGTGTGGGAAGCCGGGACCAGGCGTCACCAGGAGCCAGATCACAGTGAGCTCAGCAAAAGCGGCAAAGGAAAGCTTCCATCCCTGGAAGCGCCAAGACCACGGTCTTCTCGACCTCCAGTGGGGGTCCCTCCCCATAGTGACAGAGCAGCACAGAGATGGGGCTCAATGCCTGCTGGGCCACATCCTGGCCTCGGCCCGGAGCCCCTCTAGATGGTACCCCCCTGAGGCCAGGAGCACATGTGAGTCCCCTGGATTATCCATAAGGGCCCTGCACATAGTAGGTCCTCAACATCTAGGAACTGGGCCAAAAGGAGATGGGGGAAAATTCCCCAAAAGTTAACTCACTGGTATTTCACCTGCTTTTCTCCTTCACTTGAGGATTTTAAGACTTTTTACAAAACGATTACAGCCAGGAACACCCAACCATGGGTCCAAGAGTGAAACAATGAAAAGACAGGAGAGACAGAGCGTAGCCCCAAAACCTTATAAATAAAAGGGGCTGCGGGCCTTTCATGAAATAAGGATGGTCTGCAGAGCCCTGGGCGCAAGGTTTACAAATTGTCACTGGTCCACACGTCTGGATCTCCTCGGCCACCGCCCTCTCTCCTCTGGATTCTGGGAGCAGCCCTACGCTGCCTCCCCGCCCCGGCTGCCGTAGCCAATGCTGGTGGGAGCATCACTTGTAGAGCGATTTTGGTAAGTGTCGAGGCATAATCTACTAGAGCTCCATCTGAGCACACCTTTGACTCAGCGATTCCACTCCCAACAGAGATGCTTTCACGTGTTCACCCAAAGCCCTCACGGAACGCCCAGAGGAAGCAGCCCTGCTCTCCACAGCCCTCAATTCAGCCCGCTGCCTGCAGCAGGACCACCGGGAACACGTGGAATGAAATGAATGAGCTGCATATGGCACAGGGGCTACGAGGACATGGCTCACAGCACATGCTGAGCCAAAGAAGCCAGGTGCTGGAGTGTTTGCTGCCCAATTCCGTTGGTAACTATTCAAAACCAGGCAAAATGTTCCATGGTGGTGGAAGGCACAGGAACAGCTGGGGGTGGGGCGGACTGGAAGGGGTCATGGAGAGGATATGGAGGTCACATTCTTTTTCTTTCCTGAGTACCAGTTACCTGAGTGCATCCCCTTTATGAAAATCCATTGAGTTGTACTGCTGTGGGCGGAATTGTGTTGTTCTCAAATGTGGGCACATGTGGAAGCCCTAACCCCAGCGTGACTGTATTTGGAGACAGAGGCTGTTTTTAAATTTATTTTGGCTGCACTGGGTCTTAGTTGCGGCACGCAGGATCTTTGTTGAGGCATACGGGATCTTTAGTTGCGGCATGCGGGCTTCTTAGTTGCAGCATGCATGTGGGATCTAGTTCCCCGACCAGGGATCGAACCCGGGCCCCCTGCATTGGGAGTATGGAGTCTTACCCACTGGACCACCAGGGAAGTCCCAGAGACAGAGTCTTTAAGGGGGGAATTAAAGTTAAATGAGATCATTAACCTCAAGGGTGGTGCTCTAGTCCTGTAGGGACACCAGAGAGACACAGAAGAAAGGCCCTGTGAGGACACAGTAAGAAGGTGACTGTCTGCAAGCCAGGGAGGGAGCTCTTACCAGAACCCAGCCTTGCTGGACTTTGATCTTGGACTTCCAACCTCCGGAACTGTGAGAAATACATGTCTACTGTTTAAGCCCCCTGGCCTACGGTATTTTGTTATGGGAGCCTGAGCTGACTAATTAGCATACGCTTAGGACGTGTGCACTTTTCTCTACATATGGTATATTCAGTTAAAACTTGACTTAAAAGGCAAATCTGGTCCTAGCCCTCCTCTATTTGCAATTCTTCCCTGGCTTCTCATGTGCTCTTAAGATCAAGTCCAAATTCATAATGTGGTCGTGAAGACAGCATGATTGAGCCCCTCTTGGCCTCTCTAGCCTTGGATCACTCTGCCACAGCTTCTCTGACTTTGTTTCAGTTGCTTGAACATGCCAAACACTTACCTGCCTCAGGGCCTTTGTGCCTGCTCTTCCCACCACCTAAAACACTTTCTCTACCTTATTGCAGAGCAAACTCCTCATCCTTCAGGTTCCAGCTTAAGTTTGTTTTTTCCTTGGGAAAGGTTTTCCTGATCCCAAGCTGGGTCAGATTCCTCTAGTATAAACTCTCAAAGCACCTTCCTTTTTCTTCATTACACCCCTTCCAGTTGGAAATATATGTAATATTGCTGCCTGTTTTCCGTCTTCCCCACTAGATTGTGAACTCTTTGAGGCCAGGGGATGGTCTTGTTCTCTGGTGGGACCACAGTACCAAGTGTGAATGAAAGGCTGGATGGCTGGATGTAGAGTTGGATAGGTGGATGGTTGGATGGAAGGATGGAGAGTTGTATAGATGGATGGTTGGATGGAAGGATGGAGGGTTGGATAGATGGATGGTTGGATGGAAGGATGGAGGGTTGGATAGATGGATGGTTGGATGGATGAATATATGGGCAAATGGAGAGGTGGATGGAAGGATGGAGGGTTGGATAGATGGATGGATGAATACATGGACAAATGGATGGATGGATGGTTGGATGGACAGATGGTTGGATAAATTTATGAACAAATGGATGGATGAGTAGATACCAATCCCAGCAGGCAACAATTCTGTTTACAACAGAAGCATCTGTTGAAACTTTGAGGTGCACAAATGAGTCAGCACTCTGTGCTCTGCTAATTTTTAGGAAGTGATCTAAGAATACATCTCTCAGCCTTTCATCGATGAGGCAAATGGTGAACCTCTTTAAATATTTATGTTTTTAAAGTGCTAAAGTTTGGAAACACCTAAAAAATACCCCTGTGATGTATTGTCTACCTTAGGCCTTCCAGCTATATGGAAAGGGGAAAAGAAATTTTTTCTTTGGAAAATGGATGAAGGACATTTCCCCAGCACCAGAGTGGGGGAAGTGAGAAGATTCTGGTTCCTGCACCCTAGGTGTGTGGGCAGCTGGCACGTGCCGGGGCGGTGGCTGCAGTGGGTGTCAGAAGCCCATCAGTGCTCATCTATGAGCTGCAGGGTTAGACACAGGTGGGGGTGTATGGTGAGGTGCTGGGTGTCCCAAGGCCTGCGTAACTCTTCCAGGTCACCCCCTCGCCCACCCCCAGCTGAGCTCTGTGTCTTCCAGTTCTTCCATCCTGCTCTCTCCCCTCCAGGTCTTTGCATATGCTGTTCCCTCCGCCTGGAACACCCTTCCTGAGCCTTTCCACCTGAGTAACGCCTGCTCTTCTGGAGGTTGTCACTTCCTCCAGGATGCCTTCCTGGGATTCCCCCCAACACACTCCATCAGACTCTCCTCCCCCTGCTCACCCTGAATGTCCCTGTCCCGGTAACTTCAGCCCACATTCACAGAGCAGACAGGTGTCACCATTTGCAGACGGGTGTCGAGGCACTGGGAGTGGGTAGTGAGCAGGACAGCCCCCGCCCCCGGGAGCTTACATCCCAGTGGAGGGAATACTAATACCCGCCAAGAACGCAGAGTGTAGTGAACCACAGCCAGACCAGCTGTGGACCCAGGAGGAGAGGAGGGGCCTTGCGCGGGTGGGCGGTGACGGAGGTGGCTGAGGATGTGCAGCGGGACGTGGGCAGGAGGGACAGCAAAGACCAGGGCCCAAGGTGGGAGCGAGGGGCCTGTGCTGGAGGGACAGGCAAGGGGCCCATGGGCCCCTCCTGATCTATCCTGTTGTTGCTTGAGTGTCCGTCTGTCTATCTGTCTGTCTCATGACGGTTTCCTTGAGGCCCGCAGAGCAACTTCTGGAAGGCAACTGGGGCTCAGCCAAGCACCGGCAGGGTCTTTGTGGGCCACGCTGGCTGCCCGCCCTCACCTACAGATGGAAGCCAAAGGGCCTTTTCCCCAGCTTGTCTGATTCCCTTTCCCTTTCCCTCCCATGACCCTGCAGTGCAGACGGTCCCCTGTGATGACGGAGAAACTCAGACCTAGAGACAGATACCGCTAGCTTGGTCAGCCGTATCAGAGGCCCCCGCAGGAGGACCCGGACAAAGCCTGCAAAGACCGCAAACCTGCAGGCACCAAGAAACAATCTGGGCAAGTGGGCAGGAACGGGGAGCAGTAGGGGTCCCTGGCTGTGTGGCTGAGACCAAAGCTCCATGTTACGGGCTGAATTGTGTCCCCTCAAAATTCCTGCCTTGGAGTCCTGACCCCCGGCACCTCAGAGAGTGGCTGTGTCTGGAGCCGGGCTTTTAGAGAGGCGATTAAGGTAAAATGAGGTCACTAGGGTGGGGCCCTAGTCCAATGTGACTGGTGTCCTTATAAGAAGAGGAGATCAGGACACAGACACACACAGAGGGACGGCCATGTGAGGACACAGGGAGAAGTCGGCCGTCTACACGCCGAGGAGAGAGGCCTCAGGAGGAACCAGCCCTGCCCACACCTGGACCTCGGATTCCAGCCTCCAGGACTGGGGACAGTCAATCTGGCTGTTTACGCTTTCCAGACTCTAGGACTTTGTCATGGTGGCCCTGGCTGACTAATGCATTTTCCTTTAAGGGGAAAAACAGACCTGACGTGCAATCCTCCCTAACTTTTGTGACATCCAAGGAAAATCCTAAGGCTCAAATCTTTGGACAGGAGCTGCAGAGGTTATTCCCGGGTCTCCTTCTGGAAGGCGTATGAGTGAGCAGGGGCTTTCTAATGTTCCGGGGAAGATAATAATAAAAGCAGGATTTATGCAGTTTGCTTATCTGCACTCACTTCGCAACCAACCCCCTCGAGGGGCGCCCTCCGACCCCACCTCACACCTGGGGACACTGGAGCACCGGGAGGGGTAACTGTCAGTCCCACTGCAGGAAGCAGACCCTGTCCCTTCCTTGGGTGCAGCCCATGTCCCTTCTGAAGCCTCACTGGCATCGGTGGAGACTTCTAGTGACTATCCCGGCAGAGCTGTGACTCTCATGAGAAAGAGCTGCATCCAGGGAGGCTCAGAAGTCCCTCGGACAAAGTCCCTGCCCTGAACAAGACCCTCCCCATCAGTGGGTCCTGGCTTGTTGAGACTCATGCTGGCTGTTCCACAGGCCTTTGGTCCTTTGGTCCCCAATTGGCGTGAATTCTTCTGCGTGTTAAGAGAAGGAAATAATGAAACCTGCCAGGGCCACGTCATCATTTCCAGATGTCTGGGTTGCGCGTGGGAAACGCCTGCGGCGTTTGGATCCAAGAGGGCTGTCTGGGCGCCAGGCGCCCGTGGCTCGCTGCCTGTGGAACGCGACCTCGTCTTGCTGGAGACTCTGTGGCTGGGCCACGCTCTCCCGCAATTGCCTGATCTTCCCTCACTGAGATGTGCAGGATGTGGGATGCTGAGTGCTGCATTCACGTGGGCTTCCTGGAGGCGGTGTCTCGGCTCCTGGGCAGGGGAGACTGGGGGAGGTTTCACTACGGACAGTGACCCGACAGCACTCAGGAGAGCACTTGGCACAGTCTCCCTTTGTAAGGTCTCTGTGGTCATCACCTGCCACCAAATCTGAAGGGCAGTTGCTTCATTCAAAGTTGGAGGAAAAGTGGAAGCAGCTTAAGGCGCATATCACTAAAGACGAAGGCAAATACCACACCCTTTAAAAAGAGCTAATGGCTCACAAATAGGGTGATGGTGGCAGAAAGACAGACACACAGACCAATGGGACGGAATAGAGAATCCAGAAATAACCCTTGCATATACGGTCAAACCATCCTCGACAAGACCATGTGGTTGAACCACCGAATGCAGTGGAGCAAAGGACAATCCCTTCAACAAATGGGTTGGGAAAGCTGGATCTCCACATGCCAGAGAGTGAACCTGGACCCTGACTTTCCACCATCTACAAAAATTAACTCAAAATGGATCAAAGAGCTGAACGAAAGACTTGAAACTATAAAATTCCTAGAAGAAAACATAGGGGGAAATCTTCATGACGTGGGGTTTGGCAATGATTTCTTGCAAATGACGCCAAAAGCACAGGCTATACAAAAGCAAATATAAACAAGTGGGATTACATTAATCTTGAAACTTCTATGTCACCACAGAAAACATCCGTAGGGTGAAAGGTAACCTACACAAGGGGAGAAAATATCTGCAAACCATGTATCTGATGAGGGGCTCACATCCAGACGACAGAAAGAACTCCTCAATTCAATATCCAAAACCAAAAGAATCTGATTAAAATTGGCAAAGGACTTGAATAGATGCTTCTTCAAATAAGATATACAAATGGCCAGTAAGCATGTGAAATGATGTTCAACAGCATTAATCATCAAGGAAATGCGAATCAAAAGCACAAGATATCACTTCACACCCATTACGGTAGCTACTGTCAAAAACCAGGAAATAACACGTCGTTGAGGATGTAGAGAAATTGTACCTCTTGTCCACTCTTTTTACGTTTTTTTTTTTTTTTTTTTTTTTGGGGTACGCGGGCCTCTCACTCCTGTGGCCTCTCCTGTTGCAGAGCACAGGCTCCGGACGCGCAGGCTCAGCGGCCATGGCTCACGGGCCCAGCCGCTCCGCGGCATGTGGGATCTTCCCGGACCGGGGCACGAACCCGCGTCCCCTGCATCGGCAGGCGGACTCTCAACCGCTGCGCCCACCAGGGAAGCCCTCTTGTGCACTCTTGATGGGAACGTAAAACGGTGCAGCCACTATGGAAGACAGTATGGAGGTGCCTCAAAAAATTAGAAATAGAGCTACCATGTGATCCAGCAATCCTGCTTGCAGGTATATCCCCCAAAGAAGTGAAAGCAGGATCTCAAAGAGATATTTGCACCCCCGTGTTCATTGCAGCACTGTTCATAATAGCTAAGAGTTGGAAGCAACCCAAGTGTCCACTGACGGACAAATGGATAAAGAATATCTGGTCCGTCCACACGATGGAAGGTAATTCAGCCTTAAAAATGAAGGACATTCTGACACATGCAACAGTGTGGATGAACCTCGAAAACCTTATGCTCAGTGAAATAAACCAGTCACAAAAAGACAAATACTACGTGATGCTACTTTTATGAAGCAACCAAAACAGATAAACTCTTAGGAACAGAGAATAGGATGGTGAGTGCCTGGGGCTGGGAGGAAGGGGAAAGGAGAGCCGTCCAATTAGTGCAAGAGTTTCAGTTCAGCAAGATGAAAAGTTCGATAGATTTGCTGTACGACAGTGTGTATCCAGTTAACACTACCGCACTGTCCGTTTAAAGATGGGCTGCAGGGGAAATTTTATCTATTTTTTGCAATAATAATATCAGAGCTAAAGGCTCTTCAAAGGATCAGAATTTGTAGGAAAGGGTAGGTGCACTGGAGTCAGGGCAGAGAGCAGAACTGAGGAGAGAGGTAGGCAAGCAAGACGCATGCTGGGCTAACTTCCGAGGTAGGTGTGGACACCGGCCCCTACCTGTGCCGTCCTTGGACTTGGCAAGTTCATTTAAGGGAGGTGGGGCCACACAAGGGTTGAGTTAATATAGGGAAATCACAGGCAGGCAGGAAGAAGCCTGTGGGGCTAAAATGTGATGGCGGAGGGAGAGAGCAAGGCTGGCAATTGGGACGCATACTCGTGTAGGAGAGAGTTTGGGTACCAGATTGGATGCAAACTCCCGGAGCATCTGCGATGTGCTAGGCTATGTGCACAGGTGAGGAGCTGCCCTGCAGGTAGAGATGAGGTGGCTCAGGGGATGCGTAGGCAGGATTAGGGACTCGGGCTTGTCTCCATATGAGTAAGAACTGAAAATGCCAAGTGTAAGTAGTCTCCAAAGAGTTCCACCAAACATCATCCTTGGTTTCTTAATTGATGGCAGTGCCAGGCAAGAGCTCCTGCAAAAGCCTCCCTTAACATCTGTTGAGGGTTTGCACAGGGTCTTCCGTGGCCGTGGTTTCAAGGGGGCTTGGGTATTGGGAGGGAACTCCTTGTATTGGGAGGGAACTCCCTTGTGGGCCCGACCTTGGATCCTTAGAAACCAGATCTCAGAGCAGCCCAAGTCTTGGGGGCTATGGGTGCTTCAGGATCCCACGTTGGCACGAGCAGTTTTACAGATTGAAAAATGGAAGTGGATTTATCACTTGGTCTACTCTGCTTTCCAATTCAAAAAGTGGGTTGCTTCCAGTTAAAAAGAAACAGTCCTTAACCGGTAGTCTCATCATATAATTATCATTAAAAGTATCAAACTGCACTCCCGGACAGACTGACGCTCGCTCTTAACAAGGCGTGGAAAAACACCTCGTAGTGCTCCAGATGGAGAAGCTCTTTAAAGACCGATACTGTCCCTTCTCTGTCACTCATGGGAACTTTCCATTTTGAGTTCTTTGGAGTTGGTAACCTCATTTGATTGGTCAACTCACTTGTGAATCGTGAGCAGGAAATAAAATGAGAAGGGTGGGGGGAAAGCCACGGCTTTATTTATAGAAATCTCATTTTTGCTATCCATCAAAAAAATAAACACAACCCACCTCACACTAAAAATATGCTTCTGAAGATCAACAGTGAGGCCATGTTTGGCTGACTCCCTAAGAAGTGGAGATTTCAAACGGTAGGAATTTCTCACAGACGTTCCTAGAATAATCTAGGACAGTGTGCCAACAAACCTTTTTTTTTTTTCATTGACATTTTAAGCAACGTGTCACCTCCTCCTTGACTCTGAAACTGGCAAAGAGAAGCCTCATGCTCTGAGAGATTGGTACAAGCTGTGTGACGTTTGCCAGTTTACTTAACCTCTCTGAACCACGTTTCCAGTGTAGAATGATATCTACCTTTCAGGGATGCTGTGAGGAGTAAACCAGATAATAAACCCATAATAAAGTTCTGAGCACAAAAGAGATACTCGAGAACCAGCAGCGACAATCAGAATACACTCATGGTGAGAATTTTTTGCCACCAATTCTGATTCCACAAGTCAAAGGCTGTTCACAGACCTGCTGGTGAACGTTGGCCTTCCTTGGGACCATATGTTAAACCTCTCCCAGCAGCACTGAAAGATTATTTTTTAGGTTTAAAAGAAACCAGGGAAGTCACAAAAAGGAAAGGTCTGTTGCTCCATGATATATTTTAAAGACGGAACGATGGAGAAGCCCTTGTTACAAGCCCGAAGTCCCAGAGGATGCCACGTAACATCTCAACAGGTTTTATTCCTAGCGCATCCAGTGGAGAGGTGGCCTGGAACACTGCAAAGTGCATGGAACCTGACCCCACCACTTCCTAACTGTGTGCCTGTCACTGTCCTCTCCTCCGGAAATGAGGAGGTAGTAGCACCTGCTCGGTAAGGCACATACAGAGCATCTGGTGTGCAATCATGTACCACACATCTTAGCCATTATAATTATTCATAGTGATGGCATCTTATAATCTGCTCCTTTTTCTCTCTTGTCACTTAACTGTGTTCTGTGTTGGTTTTACTCATCACTGTAAACCCCACACCCAGCACAAAACAGATGCTCAACAAATTTCTGGCTGACGAGGCAGGAGAATACCTTGTCCTGAAGGAGATGAAGCTGAGTAGATGGGAGGGTGATGACAATACCATGTGATGCGGGGCCCATGGGAGGACCTGCGGGGCTGCGGGGTGGGGGTGGCATGGGCGGAACCCTTGCTGAGCTCTTGGGGAGGGGGAAGGTTTCAGGAGGGAGGAGGAGGTTTTCCTCGTGGGGCGTCCACAGGTTGTACCTCACCCCTCACTGATGAGCACTTAGGCTGTTTCCAAACACTTTTCACCGTTCTGCACAAAACAATCGTTGCCCAACTCCTACTCAATCAGTTCCTTAGGATATGTTTCTAGAATTGGAGCATAAACATCTATCTTATTTGCTCCATCCTCCACCCACCCATCCAGCCAGCCATCCATCCAACATCCATCCATCCATCTATACATCATCCATCTGTACAAACCTCCTTCCTTCCTTCCATCCATCAGTCCATCTATCGAACCATCTATCCACCCATCCTCCATCCATTCATGTACCCATCCATCCATCTATCCTTCCTTCCGTCCTTTGTCCCTCAGTAGAACTTACTTTTTTGTTCATATTGGTATTTTATTCCTTTAAAATTTATTCCTAGAGTATTTCTATTTCACACCCCCCACCTTGCTCTTTTGTATTGGATTCTTTCTCCACTGTAATTTCCAGCAGTTGCACCTGATTTGGCCACACATTTACTCTGGAGAGCTGTTAGCATCTGACTCCCTGGCTGAGCTGTCCTGTTAGTTCGAACCATGTTTGAGCTGATACTTTGGGTTTTTCAGGTAGGTCATCATATCACCTTCAGTCAGTGACCATTTTATATCCCTCTTTCAATACCTATAATTATTATTGAATTTTCTTGCCTAATAGCACATTCTAGAACTTTCAGGACATTGATAATTAATAGAGCTGATCACAGCATCCTTGACTTGTTCCCAATTTTCATGAGACCACTTTTAACATGTCACTATTCAATGTGATGTTGGCTCCTGGCTTGAAATACATATTTCTAACCCTGTTATGAAGGTGTCCTTTTTGTTCGTTTAAGAGTTTTGGGCAGGCAGAGATGTTGAGTTCTAGCCAACGTCTTCTTCAGCATCAAGTTAAGAAGGTCACAAATGAAGCGGATTGCAGGAGGCCACGATTCTCCCACCCTGGCCTGTAGCTGCACCCTTTGCCACGCCACTTTGCAGTGCATCCCGTCAAGAGGAAGAGGGTGTTTCTGTAGCTTGAGCCTGGCCTGGCCTTGTGACTTGGTTTGGCCAATGGAATGAGACAACGTGACGGACCTCACCAGGCCTCCGTGTGCCCTCACTCTATCCTGGACCTGGCTACTGCCTGTGAACAAGCCTGGGCCAGTCTTCTGGAGGATGAGGGACTGATTTTTACTGCAGTGTCCTGGCAATCATGGAATGAGCCTGTGTGCGTGATTGGGCCCAATTTTTTTATATCCTGCCCCGTTGCCAAAACCTTAGCAGATGTGACCAGGCACTCGTGATCAGAACTGGCTACCTGAAAGACATGGAAGCAACCTAAATATTCATTGACAGAGGACTGGATAAAGAAGATGTGATACATATACACAATGGAATACTACTCAGCCATAAAAAAGAATGAAATAATACCATTTGCAGCAACATGGATGGACCTAGAGATTGTCATACTGAGTGAAGTAAGTCAGACAGAGAATGACAAATATAATATCGCTTATATGTGGAATCAAAAAAGAAATGATACAAAACAGAAATGGACTCACAGACTTAAGAGAATGAAATTATGGTTACTGGCAGGGGGGGAAGGGTGGAGGGAAGGGGTAGTTAGGGATTGACATGTACACACTGCTATATTCAAAAAGGATAACCAACAAGGACCCACTGTGTAGCACAGGGAGCTCTGCTCCATGTTATGTGGCAGCCTGGGTGGGAGGGGAGTCTGGGGGAGAATGGATACATGGATATGTGTGGCTGAGTCGCTTTGCTCTACACCTGAAACTGTCACAACATTGTTAAAAAAGAAAAGAATTGGCTACTTGAGACTTTATAAAATTGAAGGCTCATTTTTGAATGTCATATTGCTTCAAAAAAATGATGCTACCATCAACTCATGGGAGAGGATGGGTGTGGTCCCAGGAGCCTGGCTTCTAGGTGTGTGATGCTTAGAGGACAGTGAGCATGACATCCAGAGTGAGGACATGGCGGCCGACACCCAGGAGGTCTTAGGCCCCTGAGGTACAGCCGGCTGAGGCCACTTTCTAAGTGGGTGGGCCTAGGGAGCGTTGGTGCCATCCCACAGTGGGTCACAGAGTCTAAGCTGAATGAAGCCCCCAGAACACTGCTGTCCCTAGGTCTTTGCTGTGGTGGCTTTAAAATATGTCATCGAATTCTTTGAGATCCTCTACTCAGAAGGGAGCCTAATCTCCCTCCACTTGAGTGTGGACTGAGCTTAGTGACCCACTTCTAACCAACAGAATAAGGTAGAAATGACAGCATGGAACTATTGAAACTAGGTCACCAGAGGCATTTCGGCCTCTTCCTCACTCTCTCTTGGACCACCTGCCCTGGGGAAGCCGGCCGCCATGTTGTGAGGCTGCTCAAGCAGCCTGTGCAGAGGTTCCTGTGGTGAGGAGCTGAGGCTCTTGCCAACAGCCCTGTGAGCGTGCCAGCTTGGAGGTCAACCCTCCTGCCCCAGACAAACTTCAGATGCCTGTAAACCTGGATGACATCTTGACCACAACCTCACGAGAGATCCCCAAGCCAGAATCACCCAGCTAAGCTGTTCCTGAATTTCTGAGACACGGAAAGAACCTGAGATAATAAATACGCATTAAGACACAAGGTTTTGAGGTTGTCTGTTATGCAGTGCAAGATAAATAACGTACTTCTTATGGGGGCTCTGAGTGGTGACTTCATCATCGTCAACTTGTTCTCTTTCACGAACTCAAGGGCCTGGCAGTTTTCTCATCTCTAACCTCCCACTAGTATAGACTTCTTAGTTTACTGGACACACCACTTAAAATGCATGCCAACTTGTTGCTTGATAAGGAGCGAGTCCGGGTTTCTCAGACTGGTGTTGTACAAGAGAAGCAGGTCTCTGACCAAAGCCCTTCTACAGACCACTGTAGGAGAAGCCCCCAGAAGCTGCCCGACATTTGTTCTAACTGCCCTGGCATTGGTCTCTCACCCTTGTGGGGGGATTGGCAGCAGGCTAAGCTCAACTCAGGGTACCCCTTGAAGACAGAAGCCAGGTCATAATTCCATGGCGGAATTACATGGTCAGCGAGAATGCTTTCCTGCAGAGCTGCTTTAGGTGGCTTGAAGCAGGGGTGAGTTCTGCCATTACCCTCTCCTGATGTCTTAAAAACATCTCATAGGAGCTACACACACACACACACACACACACACACACACACACACATGCACACATGATAACATTTTTGGTAACAAAACTTGCATGTGGCCAGCACCAAGAAGCCCCCTTCCTGACCCCCAAAGGGAAACCGCTATCCCGATTCCTGTCTTCACAGATGCATTTTGCTGTTGTGTGTCCTATAAACGGGGCTGGATGGAGTTCTGTTCATTCTATAAGTGGGAGCCTACAGTGTGCGCTCTTTAGTGTCTGGCCTCCTATGTTCATTGCGACCTTGGTGATTCCTCCCCATGTTGGGAGCAGCTGTGGGTGGTTCACCCCAGGGATGTAGAGGGCTCCATGGTGGGAAAGGACCACGGGTGTGTATCTGTCGCAGGGCTGGTGGGCATCTGGGGGGTCCTGATTTGGGGCCATCGTGAAGAGTACTGCGAGGAACCCTTATCTGTGTCTCTGGACAACCAAGGGCGGCGTGCGTCTCAGTTGAGTCCCGTGGGGAGAGGTCTGCTGGGCACCAAGTCTGCTTGGTTCAGCAGCAGTGACTCCCAACTATTGAGTTTCCAGTATCAACTCCCACTCCCGCCAGCAGCCCGTGAGAGCACCTTGGCCCTGCGCTCTGGCCCGAGGTTGGCATCATCTGCGTTTTGCATTTTAGCCCCTCTGATGGGTATATGATGGCATCAAGCTGTGGTTTCACTTTGCATTTCCTGATGACTAATGAACTTGAGGGCCTTTTCATGTGCTTACTAGGCCCTTTCTTTGAAGATGCTTGTTAATCACCTGATGTGATTTTCGTGTTCCTGGGAAGCAGGCCTATCTCTTGAGAACACACTGATAAGCTTTCTCCCAGGAGCGGTGACACATTTCATTTTCTTCCTCCAAGACTAGCCCAAACACACAAACGAGACTTCGAGCTGCTTGTGCCGATCCATTTTCTCCCCAACGGCTCATTTTGCGTCGCTCTGACCCCATTTTAATATCTGCATCCAGCAGGTAATCTGGCTGAGTTACAGTTACAAAGGTTTTGTCATGGAGAGCCCGCCGGGAGTTCTCTGTAAGTGCCTTCCTGAGATTTCACTTTGGCAGAGGTGAGCATCTGGTTACACCCGACCCCGAGCCTTTTCAGAACACAACAATTGTGGCTGGGCTGTATGGAGGACACTTGGGACTCCCCTGCCCTCTGTCCTTGAGGAAACCCTTCACACTGTTATCAGACACCCCCCAGGTGTCTCCAAGTGGACGTGGGAGAGCCCTCACTCAGACTCTCACTATCTCCACTTTCACAAAAGGGTGGGGACTTGGGCCCACTTGATCCTCAGCAAGACACACAGGTCCTTGGACAATTAGCATCAGAAAAGAGCTGTAGAAGGGGGAATTCATTCATTCGGCAAATGTTTACTGAGCACCTACTATGTGCCTGGCACTGTGGGCATGCTGAGGATTCAGGACACACAAGAGATGCTATCCTGGGCTACCTGGTCTTTACATCAGTGGAGGAGGAGGGGCAGATAGTCAATAAGGCCAATAAATCAGACCAAATTATGATTCTCAGACCCTACTTGGGGGGATGGAAAATGGGGAGCACTTTGGCCAACGGTTTGTCGGTTTCTTAAATAGTTAAACACACTTTTCCTCATATGACCCCCGTATTCCAGCTGGAGGCATTTATTGGAGAAATGAAAACATGCTCATAAAAAGCATTGCTCTTTGCAGCTCCGTTCATAAAGGCTTCAAACTGGAAACAACCAATCCTTCCAGGAGGATGGATACGCAGGCTGTGGTCCATCCATGTGATGGGATGTACCCAGCATCAAACCCACTACTGCTCCACATGACAGCACCAGAAGCTGGACACGGGGGAGTCCTCACCCTACGCTTTCTTTTATAGGAAGTTTAGAACAGGCAGAATTAGTCCTTGGTGGTGGGGGTGGGGGGCTGATGGAGGACAGGTGTGAGGCCACTTTCTGGGGGCGACAGGACTATTTCATTTCTTAGCGGGATATAGGTTATACAAGCATAGGAAGTTGTGTTAAATCTGATGGCACCATGCACTTGAGGTCTGGGCGTTTTACTCTATGTGGATTACACCTCAGTTTACAACATCTAATTAAGACATGTGCTCGGAGCTACAAAGGAGAGGGGCTGGTGTTAGGAGTGGGGGTAACGGGCACCCCCAGTGGGATGGAGAAGGCTAAAAAGGTCTCCGTCAGATGACATCGAAGGCCAGAGATGAGAAGGAGATAGAAAAAGAGGGCTCCAGGGGAGGAGGCTGCTTGTGCAAAGGCCCGGGGCTGCCATCTGGGGTGGCTGGGGGACAGCCTTTCCTGAGCCACCAGTAGACTTTCATTTTGTGGCTCTGTGGCTGGTAAGACTAGCGGGTCCAGAGCCTGAGGCGAACTCTACCTGGTCTCAGTCCTCACTCTTCTCTGGCTCCACCTTTGGCTTCCTTCATTTTTTTTCCTTTCATCTTGATGTTAATTTTTGCTATTTTCTTATATTTTATCCACAGGTATAAACTGGCTATAATCTTTTATTTGAGGGATGGGAGGACAAAGGAGAATTAAGGGTGGAATGTGAACCAGCCCAGGTAAGGCTTTGGGGGCCATCCACGTTCTCCTCGTGGGCATGGCAAGTTCATAAAGATTCAAATACAATGGCTATTCCTCTCCTCCCCGCCCAAAAGAACAGTGATAGGAGCAGACATTTAAACATTGCAGGTGGTTCCACCCACCACCCGCCTCCCAGGGAGCCTGAGTCGAGGGAGGTGAACCTCCTGTTCCTTGTTCAGGTCTCATGCCCTCGTGCCTTTCAGCATGTGGGCGTCATCCACCCCCCAGGACCCCAGCCCTCGAGGAGCTGCATGCATTCTCTAGACTCACTGTCCTTTAGAGGTTGAACTTCATCTGGCACCAGCCAAAGACACAAGACACAGGTGTCTCTTCTAAGGCAGCAGGAAACACAGTTGGTGCTGGACTTGTCAAAGATTGGCCTCCAATGTGGCCTCCTCAAGGGACTTTCATAGTTAATCATCCTTTGACTCTAACCTCCTCCTTAGATTTGAGAAGAGGGGAGAGAGCACCAGACTTGGAGTAAGCAAACAAGAGCTCTGGTCCCATCTCTGTCACCAAAGTGCTGTGTGACTTTAGGAATATCACTCAACCTCTCTGAGCCCCAGTTTCCTTCTGTCACCAGGAAAGTGAGGGGGTTGGACCTGGATTTCTCATTCTGGGTTCTCTGGAAGGGATCCAGGACATTCATTAGCCTCTTTAAGGGCAGAAAAACACCTGTTCTAATGGCTATTTATTAAAATCAGTGATATAATTATTTAAAGGTTTCCCCCTTGAGATGGAAGTTGGAGGCCTCTGTATGGAAGTGAGATGGTCAGTTGAGGTCAAGACTCGATTTATGGCTCAGCTGGACACTTCTAGCAACTCTTGGAGCTTTGGCCAAGCGAGAGTTTTAAATTGTTTGTATTCTTAGTCACATACTGTTTAATATGTAACCTCAACTGTCGGTGGTGGAAGGACCGCTGATGTTAAAATACTAATTAAGAAAGAGCTCACATATGATAAAAATTTAGTAAATTCAGCTTAAGATGGTTTCATAAGTTGATGGCTATAATCTAAAATCGATAGCTCATTAAGAAATCTCTAGAACCTCAACCACCAATGTGAAAAAAAAGAAACGAGTAACTTCACACAGGAGAAGCCTGACACCTCACCTCAGCCAGGTGAGCAAGCAGCATCCCAGGGACCAGCCGTGTTGATGGCGTATGCCCTCATGCGATGGGATGAGAAGGCATTTCCCCTCTGTGGTCCTCCCCCCAGACCCACAATCCCAGTCTCATCATGACAGAAAGTTCCAGCTGAGGTACATCCACAAAACAACTGCATTAGTCGTCCCCCAAACTGCCGAGGTCATCAAAAGCAAAGAGTCACAGCCAAGAGGAGCCTAGGGAGAAATGAAAACTAAATGGATGGGATCCTGGGACAGAAAAGGACGTCAGGTAAAAGGACCAAGGAGTCTGCATAAAGTGTGGACTTCAGTTCATAATAACATATCAATATTGGTTGGTGCGTTGTGAGGATGTACCGTAATAACGCAAGATGTTAACAACGGGGGAAACAGCTGTGGGTTATACGGGAACTCTGTACTATCTCTGCAATGATTCCGTGCATCTAAAACTGCTGTAAAAGAAAAAATTATTTAAACAGAGACGGAGTAACAGTGGTGACAATTACCCAACTGTAACCGACTGGGCAGGAGCCTTGCTCACGTCTGCCATGTGTTTCTGGTGGGGAAGAGCTGGTGAAGAGTGAACCCAACGCTGAGCCGTCATGCAGACACAGGTCACGAACATACGAAATCAGCTGGCTGATTTTTTTTTTAACATCTTTATTGGAGTATCATTGCTCTACAATGGTGGGTTAGTTTCTGCTGTATAACAAAGTAAATCAGCTATACATAAACATATATCCCCATATCTCCTCCCTCTTGCATCTCCCTCACTCCCTCCCTATCCCACCCCTCTAGGCGGTCACAAAGCACCGAGCTGATCTCCCTGTGCCATGCGGCTGCTTCCCGCTAGCTATCTGTTTTACGTTTGGTAGTGTATATATGTCCACGCCGCTCTCTCACGTCGTCCCAGCTTACCCCTCCCCCTCCCCGTGTCAACTGGCTGATTTTTAAAATGCATCATGCAAGATAATGATGAGAGTTCAGACAAGATAACCTCAGACCAGTCATACAGATGACAATTTTATTTATTTTATTTTTATAAATTTATTTATTTTTGACTGTTTTGGGTCTTCGTTGCTGCAGCGGGGCTTTCTCTAGCTGCAGTGAGTGGGGGCTACTCTTCGTTGCGGTTGGCGTACAGGCTTCTCATTGCAGTGGCTTCTCTTGTTGCAGAGCGTGGGCTCTGGGCATGCAGGCTTCCGTAGTTGTGGCACGTGGGCTCAGTAGTTGTGGCGCACGGGCTTCGTTGCTCTGCAGCATGTGGGATCTTACTGGACCAGGGCTCGAACCCGTGTCCCCTGCATTGGCAGGAGGATTCTTAACCACTGCGCCACCAGGGAATTCCTGATGACAATTTAAAATTCATATATATATATATATGGGACTTCCCTGGTGGTCTGGTAGTTAAGAATCCGCCTTCCAGTGCAGGGGATGTGGGTTCGATCCTTGGTCAGGGAACTAAGATCCCACGTGCCACAGGGCAATAAGCCTGTGAGCTGCAACTACTGAGCCCGCGCACTCCAGAGCCCGCACGCACCTCAGCTAGAGAGCCCACGCACTCTGGAGCCCGAGTGCCACAACCTGAGAAGCCTGTGTGCCACAACGAAGAGCCCACACGCTGCAAAGAAGACCCAGTGCAGCCAAAAAAAGAATTTCATATATATATATTTATCTACCTCTATATAGAGAGATTATATACATTATACAAAACACATTATGTTGTGCTATCTATCATCTACCTGCCTCTATACATCTATCTATCTATCTATCATCTACCTATCAATCAAGGGGAAAACTTTCCGTGCTATACCAATATCCAAAGTGAAGTATTTTTCACTTAAAATCACTCCTTTTTCATATAGCACACAAATGAAATATAATGGCATGCTTAACTCCCAGGAGTTCGCCTGAGGCATGAACACTGTGCATGGGTGTCCTGAGCCCCAGTGGGCAACGCTGATCGGGCCCAGGCAACCCCCGGGTCTTCTCCAGCTCTGATCTTGGGGGTTTAAGGACAAACGGGTGGTGCAAAATCAAATTGGAAAAAAAAAAACTAAGTCCTGTCCTTCTGGAACTTTGTGGAGCGCAGGGAGAGTGACACTGATAGAATACTGCTAGCAGCAGATACGGGGGCAGCTGTGTAAGTGCTCAGGGGAGAGGAGCCTGGTGCTGAGATACCACTGGGGTCAGGAAGGGCCTCCTGAAGGAGGTGATGGAGCTTGGAAGAAGAAACGGCCAAGAGCCCAGGGAGCAGGAAAGAGATGAAGGACCATAGGAAGGTCAGTGAGGCTGAGGGCAAGCGCTGGAGGTGAGAAGGAATCGGAGAGGCAGGTGAGCCCCACCTGTGGGCCAGGGCTGGGTAAGGGCTGGCGGGGGTCCACTACAGGGGGCAGGAGGGGGGCAAGGAGGACACAGGCCAGTGCGGAGGCAACAGTGGAACTGAAGAGAGGGCAGCACAGACACGGGGAGCCGTAGGCAGCTTTGAGACACGCACAGGAACTGGCATCAGATGGACCTGGTAGAGGGCGGAATGTGGGCCTGAGTGGAGGGCTGCCAGCATCACGCACAGCTGTGTGACTCGCTTAAGCCCTGGAGGTGGGAGGGATCTGAGCCCCCTTGGCCTGAGGACAGGACTGGAAGGACTGCTCCATGGGCTTCCGCTCCAGCCCGGAGCCCAGAGTCCTCAAGAGCAGAGTCTGCAGTAGGAACACGAGCACGGCCTGGAGCTGCTCTGCACCCGCCTTACCCCTGTACCCCCAAACCCCAGCCGTTCTCTGTCCAGGAAACACAATGCAATAAAAATTATGCCCAATTATGCCTTCTTTGTAACAGCTCACATCAACAGCTCCATTTCCACCCCCAACGGCGTGTTCAGACTTCTGCAGTGAAGGTGCCGTGTAAATGCACTAAAAAATCATTCTACACCCGAGGACGTGCGTGGGCAGAAATCACTCCAGCTGGGTGTGAAGGGAAAGGATGAAATCTTGGGTGTCACCGGGAATGTTTGTACACCACCCCCAGAGGCAAATGGGGGTGCAGCTGGAGGGAGGAGCTTTCGGCTGACTGGAGGGGGTGGGGCCCGGTGGGTTTGGCTGTGTGTGTGGGAACCCAGAGCCCAGCTGGACTGCATCGCAGTGCAAGGCCCGGAGGGGAGAAAGGTGACCCCCGGGTTGCAAAAAGAAAGCAGGCTGGATTACCAGGCAAGACATCTATGCGCACGCTGGCCCTCTGAGGGCTGAATGCAAGGAACCAGGCGTTTGTCTACCCAAAGGCCCCGTGACCATCGTCAGCTGGATTTCTGAGGGTCGGCAGGCCTTTAATACTTCACTGCACAGCATGAAAACACTGACACAGGTGCCTGGTGCTGGAAGCCGGGGGCCGTGACCGCTGCTGGGGGTGCCCACGCCAGGCAAGGGCAGGCTCTGGAGAGGAAGATCTTATCGGTCAGCAGCCGCAGAACCTCCCCCCCACCCACCAGCCCCCTCAGAGGACTGTCTTCTCTTTGGAGAGTTGGGGAGGTGTTAGATGAGTTGAGGAGGACCCCAAGTCTGGAGCTGGGGGCCCAGTTCTGGTCCTAGGCCAGCTGTCACAACTCTAGGGTCCCCCCCATCTACCCTGACTGATTCACAGGGTACCCTTGGCTGTGTGAACATGGACATGTTGCTTGGTGTCTCTGTGCCTTGGTTTCCTCATCTGTCAAAAGGGGCTCATAATATTACTAACAATATTACCAACTTAACAAGTGAATATAAAGGAGGTGACGTATGCAAAGGGCTCACAACAGTGCCTGAAACAGAATGAGTTGGCAAAAACTGTCAGCTATCATCCTTCCCTCCGTCCCTCCACCAAGCCCCACCGTGCCAGGCCCTGTGCTGGGGCTAGAGAATGAATCCATCCAGGGAGGCAGACATTATGGATGCAGTTACCTGAGACCTGACCTGTTGTGTGTCTGAAGGAAGTGACAGCTGCGGTGAAGCAGGCAGGGCTGTAGGATGGATGTGGCCTCGGCACACAGAGCTTAGTTAGCCAGAATCAGGACCTTTCCACAATGTACCCCACAGTGTAAATCAAGACAGGCTGTAAACTCCATGAGAGCAAGAACAGTGGCTACCCTGTATCTCCAGCTCCTGGCCCTGTAACTGGCCCAAAGACAGAGAGTCATCTACCTCTAAGTTGAATTGAATTATGCATCAGACTGCAGGGGTACAAGGCAGGTGTCTCAATCAGCCACATGACAGCACAGAAGAGAAGCTCACTGTATGTACAAGGGCATCAGAGGACGTGATCAAGAGAGTGAAAAGACAACCTACAGGATGAGTGGAAATATTTGCATATCTTATAATTGGTAAGGGTTTAATATCCAGAATATATAAAGAGCTCCTACAATTCAATAACAAAAAGAGAAACAACCCACAAAAAAATGGGCAAAGAAATTGAGTATATTACAAAGACTATATACAAATAGCCAATAAACACGTGAAAAGATACTGAACATCATTAGTCATTAGGCAAATGCAAATCAAAACCACAATGAGATGCCATTTCACAGCTACTGCGATGGCTGTCACACACACAAAAAAGCAAAACTAACAAGTGTTAGTGAGGATTGAAGAAACAGAAACCCTCCTACACTGCTGGAGGGAATAGAGAAAGGTGCCGTGGCTGTGGAAAACCCTTTGGTGGCTCTTCAAAAAGTTAAAGATATGATCCAGCTATTCTGCCTCTACGTATATACCCAAAATAATTGAAAACAGGACAAACAGACACTTGCATGCAAATTTTCATTGCAGCTCTAATCACAACAGCCAAAAAGGGGAAATAGCTCAAGTGTCCATTGAATGAATGGATAAAGAAAATGTGGTCTCACATGCAATGGGATGTTATTCAGCCATAAAAAGGAATGAAGTTCTGATACCTTGAACCCTGAAAACATGTAAAGTGAAATGTGCCAGACACAAAAGGACAAATATTGTGTGATTTCGCTCCTGTGAAGTATCTAGAATAGTCAGATGCATAGAAACAGAAAGTAGAACAGAGGTTACCCCGGGCTGGCGTCGGGGGAGGGAAATGGAGAGTTATGGCCTAATCAATACACAGTTTCTGTTTGCGGATGAAAAAAAAGAGTTTTAGGAGTAGATAGTGGGGCCTTCCTGGTGGCGCAGTGGTTAAGAATCGCCTGCCAGTGCGGAGGACATGGGTTCGAGCCCTGGTCCGGCAAGATCCCACGTGCTGCGGAGCAGCTAAGCCCGTGCGCCACAACTACTGAGCCTGTGCGCCACAACTACTGAGCCCGTGCGCCACAACTACTGAAGCCTGCACGTCTAGAGCCCGTGCTCTGCAGCAAGAGAAGCTCCCGCAATGGGAAGCCCGCGCACCACAATGAAGAGTAGCCCCCGCTTGCCTGTAGCTAGAGAAAAGCCCGCGCGCAGCAACGAAGACCCAACGCAGCCCAAAATAAATAAATACAATTAAAAAAAAAAAAGTAGTGATGGTTGCCCAACATTCGGGATGGACTTTAATGCCACTGATTTGTATGCTTAAAAATGATTAAAACGTTATGTCTATTTAACCTCAACTAAAAAAACAAAAAACAAAAAGATGAACTCCTCACCTACCCCGACCCATACCTGTTTCTCCAAACAGGTCAATCTAAGAATCTTGGAGCAGTCTTTGATTTTTCTTTTACTCTCAGACCCTCCATCTGATGTGTGGGCAATTCCTGTCGGCTCTACTTTCAAAATATACCCAGAGGCTGACCTCCACAGGTCCCGGCACCAGGTCACCAGTATCTCAAGCCTGGATTACTGCAAGAGTCCCCGGACCAGCTTCTGTCCTTCCCCACTCAGCCTGTTTTCCAAAGCAGCCAGAGGGATCCCGCTCAAACCTTGGTCAGCTCCAGACCCTTCCAGCAGCTCCCATGTCACCCAGCCCAGTGGCCAGGGGCACATCACAATCTGGACCGCCTCTCCCACTCCCTCCAGACTCCGTGAGCCCACTGGCATGTTTTGGGCACTTCAGGTGTGAGGCTTTGCACTGGCTGTTCCCTCTGTCCCGAGTGCTCTTCCTTCAGGTGTGCGTTCCCAGGCTGCCCATCAATGAAGGCTTCCCTGGCACACACTATTTAAAATTGCCCCCTATTCTATTCAGCTTTTCTTCATGGGACACATCACCAGCCAACATATGACATATTGAATTCTCCTACGTGGTCAAAAATGTTTCATGAGGGCCGGGCCTGCGTCTGCTTTGTTCCCTGCTGTGTCCCAAGCCCCGAGGACGCAGTGCCAGGCTACCTGTAGCTGTTTGTTGAAGAGGCTAGGGAAAGTTTCGGGAGGGACAGCTCTCCCGTCCTCTCTGAGCGGGTAGCACGGCGCGGTGACGATGCACAGCCAGACCGCCGGGGATTCAGATCCTGCATCCGTCATTTATCAGCTGTTTGACCTCGAGTAATCTCTCCATGCCTTAGTTTTCTCATCCATAGATGGGGAGATGGTAGTGTGCATCTCATAAAGTAGGTGAGGCTCACATGTGACGACGCCCAGCACACAGTGAACTGCTCAACCAACAGCCATCTTTACCCACCAGCCCTCCCTTCCTCTCTCCACGCCCAGGGTGCCATCAGTGTAGAGAGGCACCTAGGCTAGTTTCCAAGAGGAGGGGACTTCCCGGCAGGGTTTTGGGGGATGAACAGGAGTGAGCCGGGCAGACGTGTCCTGGAGAAGGGGTGCCCACCCCCACCTCGTCCTAATCCTACCTGCCCTTGCGGGAGGTGCTGACCACAGGCTTATGAATAAATAGCTTATTAATAAATAACGAGGCAGCTTCTAAAGAAGGCAGAGAGGGAGGTGGCATCTGTAACAATCGATTGCTCCGGGGAAGCAAGAATGAGCCGGTCCTGGGATAAGTCTCAGAACATCCGGTAGGACTTCACATCTGGGTCTGTGAACGGAAGCTTGTAGCGACGAAGATGGAGAGGGGGAGGGGGGCATTAACAGGGGATGACAGCAGTGGGGGCGGTACTCATGCACAGAGCGGAGCCCCTCCAGCAGAAAGGCTATACACTCAAGTCATCTTCACAAACCCTCTGGGTTGGCAGCTAAGGTACAGAGTGGTTGAGTAAGTTGGGCAAGGTCACACAGAGCTGCAGGCAGCAAAGCTGGGATTTAGAATTGGGTTATCCACAGCTGAATCCCCCTGCGAGGACGTCCCCTCTCAGGGCCTCAGTGCCTGGCATGGAGACAAAGCAGAGGACTAAGGTCCCTTTCTATCCTCCACCTCCCCGGCTTTACTACTTCCTATTTACCTGCGAGCGCCGATGCAGCCTCTGGGTCTTAATTACACCGAATGAGCTAGACAGGAGTGGGATGCTGTCAGAGCTTGCCCACATTTCTGGCATGCCAGCTGTGGTGGAACAGTGTGCCCAGTGGCAAACCCAGGAATGGAGGCTGGGGCACTGGTCCTGGGGTCTTAGACCTGTCACTGCTAAAGCCCAGAGCAGGAGAAAGGGGGCGAGACCCCTGCCCACCACACAGAGTGGAGATGCAGGTGAAGGGAGCAGCAGGTCTGCTCTAGGAGGCTCAGACCTGATGGATCAGACCCTCCGTTAGGGAAAGCCTCCCCGATCCTCACATCGGAGATATGGCCTGCCGCCCCCCGCAATTTAGAGGCTCTCAAAACCAAAGAGCAAGCCCCCAGCTAGTACATTCTAGTGTGCAGGAATCTGTTTCAGCGGCATCACTGGCTGATTCTGCTTGGGGTGGGGTAAGGGAGAGCCAGAAGCCTCCTGGGAGCTGGACCCAGACATCCTGGGCTCCACTCTTGGTAGCCACATGTACTAACTGTGTGGTCTCAGTTTCTTTGTCTGCACAATGGGGAAGGTTCCGCTCCCAGCTTACAGGGTTGGACTGAGGATGAAACGAGTGAAGTGCTTAATTCCGTGCCCAGCGGGAGGCAAGGGCTTGGTTAGATGCTCACAGATGCTGAGTTTGGGGCTCCTGTGCCCAGCTGGTTCCAGAACTCATCCTGTCCACACGGGAGCTGGAAGAAGCCACTCGTGCAAGCAGGCCAGTGTGCCCAGAACCGTTCTGGCTGACTTCTCAAGCCTGTCCCTTCCTTCCTGTTCCTCGGTCTGGCATCCCCCCTCTGGCTGGCAGTGCCCCCTCTCTCTTCCTCCTGGGAAGAATCTGATGAGAATACAGTGTCATTTCTAGAAAGAAGCCAAATTGGGGCTCTTTAAGAAGCAGACATCAGGATAAGTTGCTCCATGGGAATCCAGCCCACCCTCACCAAAAGAGATGGGGGCATGGGGGGGGAGGAGGGAGGAGCAAGGGAAAAGAAACAGTGCTCGGTGCTATAGTTAGCGGCTCCTGGTTCCAGGTGGCTCTGATTGCAGGGCACAGCATCCTAACCAGGGCGCTCCCGGCTGGAACTCAGCTGTATAATTAAATAAGGCCGAGTGCCCGCTCTAGTCCCTTGTCACTGTCCCGCTCTGAGGTTTTATTTAATAACCTCTGAACTGGGAGGGGAAAAATCATTCAGGAAACATTGCTTGGGTCATTTATTTTAAAATTATTGGTATAAAAATAGCCAGGGTCGTGATTTATGTGCAGGGAGGGGCCAAGGAAGCCAGGGACTCCCCCTCCCAACTCCTGTCCAAGCCTCGTTTGTCCCCCCCAAGTTCCACCGCAGTTTCCATTATGACTTCAAGTCAGAGTAGTCACTTTACATCGCAAATAAATCTCTAGAATAGCACGGAAATATTATGTGTATTAATAGCGCCTGTGAAAACATCCGAAAACCTTCCATCTGCCGAGGGCCTCGGACGCGCACGGCTGGAGATGCTCTCCCAGGAATTGAAAACCGCACGGCAGGCCTGGCATTTGCCCGCCAGGGGGCCACTGCCTCCCCCAGCCCCGCCCGGCCCGCGGTCCAGCTGTCCGCCGTCAGTTTGTCTGTGAGTGCCCCCAGTGACCTGCGGCCGACAAAGTCAGCGCCCCCCCCCAAAACCTCGCCGGGGACGGTCCCCGCCACCGGAGACGCGGGTCCCTGTCGCCTGCCCCTTGCGTGCCCCTTGGTCCCGGGGAAGCCGCTGTCCCCGAACGTCCCCGACGCCGCTGCCGCCACGCCTGGGGCCCTCGCCCCCCTGCGCCGCCCCTGGATACTCACCAGCTGCGGGGGCTTCCTTGGGGGGCAGCCCCTCGAGGCCGATGTCGCCCTCCAGCATGGCGTGGCTCGCTGCCCGGCTCCGGTGCGCCCCGGACGCACGGGGTCCAGGAAAGGGGGTGATGAAGTCACCCCCAGAGGTCTGCAGTGACTCTGAGGGCCGGGGTCCGAGCCCAACTCGGGAGGGGACGGTCCCCCTTCGCCTCCCCAGACGCAGCACGCGAAGCCGCAAGTGCAGGAGCCAAACTTGACCGCCCACGCGCACCGCCGCGCCGCTCCGCCCCCTCGGCTTTTTGGGCTGGGGGTCCTGGCCGGCTCCCCGCCACCGCCCCCCCGGGGCTACCTGCGGACACCGCCCTCGCCCCGCCCCGTGCGCAGCGCGACTCCCCCGCGGCCACCCGGACACCGAGCGATGGCGCGGGACGCTGGAGGCCAGCCGCAGCGATCGGCCCGCGGGTCCCGCCCGCCCCCGGCCTCCCGCTCTGCGCTCTGCGGGGCGAGTCTCCACCAGCTGCCGGACTGTCTTATCAGTCGGGGTGAACAGTGGGGCCCTGAGCGGCTGTGCTTGACGGGTCCCTAGCCAGGGCCCCAGGGAAGGGGTGCTGACTGGGGGGAGGAGGCAGCGATCCGGCCCCGAGAGGCTGGCACAGCATAGGGCGTCAGTGGAGAGTGCACAGGCCCCCTCCCCCAGGCGGGACCCCAATTCATCACTGAATTTGTCAGAAGAGGGAGGAAGTGAAGCCCAGGGATGGGAAGGAGATCTGGAGGTTACAGGGCGAGTGCCTGGCCTGAACTTGAACACCAACCTATGCAGAACTTGGGAATCTGGATAAAGTGAGAACTGCCCCCAAATCGGAGAAAACTGTGTTATTTGCGGATTCTAATTAAGCGAGGCTAAGAGAACTCAGCCAGGGGTGCTGGCAGGGACTTCCCACCCACATCCTGCAGCCTGGCTCAGGGCTGGGAGCCGGGAGGTACCACTCTGCAGCCCTGTTCCTGTTTAGAAGGCAAGGTCTGGACAATTCAGCACCCTCCCGGGCAGCAGAGATGTGGGCATCAGGAGAGTGCGGAGAGCCTTAGGCAAGGGGCCTCCTGTCTCTCCAAACCTCACACCCGTGACACCTCCAGGTAAATAACTATAAATTCTGAGGCAGAACTGCCTTAAACAAAACGTTAATTTAAGCTGCTCCCTGATCACTGCACGGGCAGTGGCAGGATGGGGCAGCCTGCCTGACCTTTTCAAAGGCCAGCTCCCACTTTCCACACCCTGAGGAAGAGCCAGGCTGGTGCCGGGAGCCCACCTGGTCCGGGGACCCTTGGATCACCTGCCAAGTAAACACCCCACGAGCCCCCGGCTTTGCCTGGCTCCGGGTGGAGACACATCCAGCCACCCTGGGGAGACAGACCACATCCACGTGAAAGGAATCTATGCGTCCTTGAGGATGGATGACCAGTCCTCCCTGACCCCTGCCAAGCCTGCTGGCATTGGTACCCACGCGTACTCTTCTGGGCGGAAACGCTTGTAGTAGCAGCAAAACCACAAAGAAATGTCTCCAGCTGGGACGTTCTTCCCTGCCCCCCACCCAAAGTGCTGTGTACAGAGAGGAGAGTCAAGCCTCCTTCTTCCCAAAGGGTCAGGGAGAGAGGTGACCTGCAATCGTCCTTTGTATTTATCTCGTTTCAGTCTGGACTAAAAAATTGGAAGACGAGGCACCTGGTGGGGTGCTGTGGATGGATGAAGTCTCATCCTGTGAAGAGGCTGCCAAGAAGCCCCAAGTTGTGTGCTGCGTACCCCACATGTATACCTAGGATGGCCCAGGGGTCTGGATGGAGAAAAAGCACCGTAGGGGCCCTTGCCGGGGCCATGTGCATTTCACAGAGCCTAGTCATCTGACCCAGACCACTGGTGTGCGGGAGTCCAGATACAAACTCATTTTTCTTGGAAGAGTCTGATAGCCAACGTGATACACAGCAATAGCTCAGTTGTGTAAATACACAGAGAAAATTTTAGAATTCTAACCTCTGGAATGATGAACTATAAACCAAAAATGCTCAGGAGGAAAAAAATGTAAATAAGTCTTGGGGCTATTTTTAACCATCATTATTTACCTTTTGGGGGCAGAGATGGGCTATTGTCTAGTTAGCCAGCTTCTAAAGGCAGACTATTTAATGTATTATTATTAGCAGAAATATTTTAAACCGCCGTTAATAGATGTTGATTCGTTCCGGTTGAAGCCATTTTCCTTCTTTTCATTTCTTGGCTTCAATTAAGCTGCATTCTGATGAAACCCTTCAGCTGTGTCCAACATATGCGGAAGAGCCGGTCAGAGATCCAGACCCTTTTACAAAGATATTTCATCCTATCAAGTTTTAAAAGATGTTTTAGTAAATACCCGAACTGGCGCCTTCTTACAAAGATTGCTTTCGGCTTTGGTAAATGCTGCCAGGCTGGGGCGAGACCGGGCTCCGTGTGGCGTGAAAGGGGAGCGAGTGCGCTAGGAGAACGGATGCCTGGGGCCCCAGCTCGTTTGCCAGGGAGCCCCCTGTGCAGTCAGGAAGATGTTTCCGTCAAAAGCAGAGTGGGGCAAGTGGACTGTCCTGGGGAGGGGCACGCCTGCCGCCGCCCGGAGCCATCGTTACCGGATACAGGAATCATGGCGCGCAATGCGTATAATTATGGAAAATGGTTTCCCTTTTCGGCAAAGCGGGGAGGGAGGGAGGGAGAAAAGGCAGCTCGCAGCAAAGCTGGGGCCAGCACTCAGGCCCTAGGGCTGGTTTAAAATAGGCTTTGCAGGGTGAGGCCAGGGCCCTGCTGGGACAGGCTCAGCCCTCCCCAGGCCTTATCAGACAGGACTCAAGGCCACCAAGTAACAGCATTTGGGTCTCCGCTGCCCCCAAATGCCGCTCAGGAGTGGGTCAGAGGCCAGAGCTGACTTGACAAGCGGTGTCACAGGGTCTAAGGCCACCCGCCTCTGCAGACCCCTCCGTGTATCACCTGCAGTCACTCATGCCCCTTGGAGAGACCGGGAGATGCCCAAATTGTCACATACACCCTGCCCCCACTGTCACTCATTCTCAGAACACGTCCGGGGTCACGGGTCACTTGAATACTCACTTCTGGTAGTCTCGGGAAGTGTGTTTTGATTTCGATCTGGTTCTCTGAGCATCCCTCGCCATGGGTAGGGCCCCTTCTCAGACTTGGCAGGGGATGGACCCCCCCGCCCCCCAGAGCCGGTGTACAGCCGGAGGAGATAAGCAAGGTGGCGGAGGAGTTAAGGCCGGGGCCTCTCGGGGGAAATGGAAAGGGGCTGGCACCCAGTCGTGGACAAGGTGCTTCTCGGCACCTCGGTTTGTGCATCTGTAAAAAGGGCCTCAGCAGTAGCTACCCCTGGAGGTTTGGGGAAGCTGGAAAGAGAATCCAACTTCCAGCCCAGAACCTGGCGTGTTGTAAGCCCTGGATTAGAGGGTCTTGTAATTTGTATCATCCTCAGATGAGGCGGGCGGGGACATGTGGCGGACCCTGAAAAGCAGGGGAGGACGCTCCTGACTGGGCAGCTCAGAGCCGGCAGTGGCCCCTGATCTGGGGACCATGGCGGGGGGTGCGGGGCAGTTGGAACAGGCCAGCTTGGCAGTGATGGGTCGGGTGAGGGATGAATGTGAAGGCAGGGCCGGGCACACAGTGGGTCTCAGCTGCACTGTGCAGGACCGAGCAGGTGTTTTTGCAAAAAAAAAAAGAAAAAACAGTATCAGGGTGAATTTCGCATAATATAAAGTTAACCATTTTAAAGTAACAATTCAGTGGCGTTTGGTACATTCCTGGTGTTGTACAACCATCGTCACTGTGTACTTCGAGAACATTTCCATCACTCTGGGTAAAACCTAGGACCCTGTAGCTGTCACTCCCTGTCCCCCACCACCAGCCCCTGGTAACCACCAATCTGCTTTCTGTCTCTTGTGGATTTACCTCTTATAGTTCTTATAAATGGAACCATACAAAATGTGGTCTTCTGTGTCCCGTTCCTTTCATAGTGGTTTTCTCTTTTCATAATTTTCTTTTTTCATAATTCGTAATGTGTTTGAGGCTCATCCACGGTATAGCACGTTTCAGAGCTTCATTTCTTTTTTGTGATTGAATGATATTCCGTGGTCTGGCTGTGCCACGTTTCTTTATCCATTCATCCATTGATGGACCTTTGGACTGTTTCCAAGGTGTCTTTGGAAAGGACCTAAGGGGTCTCACTAAGGTGCCTGCAGGGGCTGGGGAGGGTCCCACTATGACACAGGGCCCCGGGCAAGGCTGGGCAGAGAGCTCAGTGGCTATGAGAAGGGGGGGGAGGGGGAGGGGGAGGGGGCAGGGGGACTAGAGAGCAGACGGTGAGCTGGGGAGAGACCAGTCAAGCCTCCTCTGCAGCTGGAGACTGGAGGCAGCTGCTTGCCGCTGATACCAGGGGCTCCTGACGGGGGCACGCAATTGCTAGAGTGAGCCTGGGCCCCGGCACTGATGCAGGGGACCTACAGCTGAAGCGAGTCTATCTCTGAGAGCTTAACCTGCAGAGGGGCCTGCTGAAGAGGCAGCCGCTGGGTGCCTCCCCTCGGGAGTCTATTTCACAAGCACTTACCGTGTGCCAGGCCCTGTTCCAGGCACTCCATAAATATCAGCTCTATGCCATCCATTCTATTATCGTTCTCACTTTACAGATGAGGAAACCGAGACTCAGAGAGGTGCAGTCACTTGTCCGAGGTCACACAGCGGTAAGTATAGCGCTGGGACTCGAGCTCAGGCAGCCTGACTCCAGAGTCTGTGCCGGAACTGATGTGCTCTAAGGTAGAAATCCAGTGTTTCCTAAACACCGGTCATCCAGAGTCCCACATCCTGGTTTGAGCCTGAGCAGTGATCCCCTGGGCTATGGTTTGCTTCATATTTTCCTTTAATCCAGCTCACTTTTTCAAACTTTTGGGGACTGTTTTTATTGTTTAATTGTGGTAAAACATACGTAACATAAAATTTACCGTTTCAGCCATTTTTAGGGTACAGTTCTTTGGCATTCAGTCCATTCATTATGTTACGTAACCGTCATCCATCCACAGAATTCTTTTCATCTTCCCCAACTAAGTTCTGTCCCCATTAAACACTCACTCCCCATCCCCCTCCCGCAGTCCCCGGCGCCCACCGTCCTACTTCCGGTCTCTATGGATCTGACTTCTCTGGGGACCTCATACGAGTGGGATCATATAGTATCTGTCCCTTTGCGTCTGGCTTATTTCACTTAGTATGATGCCCTCAAGGTTCCTCCATGTTGTAACGTGTATCAGGATGTCCTTCCTTTATAGGGCTTATCAAATTTTATTTTTTTTTAATTTTTTTTTTCCGGTACGCGGGCCTCTCACCGTTGTGGCCTCTCCCGTTGCGGAGCACAGGCTCCGGAAGCGCAGGCTCAGCGGCCGTGGCTCACGGGCCCAACTGCTCCGCGGCATGTGGGATCCTCCCGGACCGGGGCACGAACCCGCGTCCCCTGCACTGGCAGGCGGACTCTCAACCACTGCGCCACCAGGGAAGCCCTCAAACTTTATTTTAAAAGTATCCAATATCACTATTGGAGATGGAGAATCAGAATCACTGGCCATAAACAGAAGGTGATAGTTTAATAAAGGACAATAAAAATACAACAATGTTCAGGTCTACCTGGATGCTCCGCCCCCAGGGACGCTGAACCTGAGATGGTACCATCGCCTGGGAGACCACCTGGTAAAGAGTGCATGGACCTCCTGGCAGCAGGCTGAGACTTTCTCCTTGACATGCTGCAAATATCTGCAAGGGAAGTGAAAACCGTACTGCGTTCTCACTACGTCTGTGACCCCCCATCGCCCTAGATTGGTTCCCTTTGCACCCGAGCAGGTCTGCAGAGCACTTGTGGCCCGGGGTGCTGCATTAGGGGAAATACCAAAAATAATAATGATCGCTTCGGTGCATTGCACAGGTTTTGTGATCCGACACTGTGACCCTCCCACCACTGGCCATCTTCCCCCTTAGACGCAGGAGGGCAGCCTCAGCCTCAGAGATCTCGGGCAACACAAGGTCGCCAGAATTCAATATTTGCCTTGTTGTCTTTACCTGGGTGACCTCAACCAAGCGAGGTCTGAGTTATGCTTCTCACATACAGCTGAGGAAACTGATGCCCAGAGGGGACCACGGCTTGCCCAAGTCCACACAGCTAGCAAGTGGCAGAACTGGGAGTCAAATCCAGGTCCAATTGATTCTAGAAATTTCTAGTTAACTCCAGAATTCTTTCCAATGCACTGTACAAAACTTCCATTTGTTTCCCTAGAATTTGGAATTCTCACGGATAGACCCAACACACTCATTGCAACACATTATTGCGGAACAAGAAGGCTATGGAAACAATAGAAAAAACCCATAATTAGTCCCTTTTATTTTCTCCGTCCAAAATCCGGGCTCCTTGACCTCTCCTCAACCTTCCTCCGCTTGTTCGTTTGCAGGATGAAGTGGGCGAGGGGCCCAAGGGAAGACACTCAGCCCACAGTCTTCCAGGTATGACTAACATCTTGTGGTCTGTTTACCCTTAAAGGCTGCCCATATTGTTTGAGTTTGGGGAACTAAACGGACTCTAATTAATGGTGCAAACATTTACCCTCAATGCCCCGTCAAAGAAAGCAGCCTGTTTTTTTTCAGAGTAAATAACATCAATGCCAAGGTTCTTGGCTATAAACCAGAGGGGAGAGATGACAGTCTCCAGATGGTCTCTAAGTTATCTGAGGATGGTAGATGTATCTGTAATTCAACACACCTGGTGCTTTTTCAGGCCCAAAGAATATTCAATGGGTCCTTGGCAGAGATATCAAGCTTTTACTCAGGAGTTGATGGTAAAACGGTCTCTAGAGAAGGATTGCTTCCCGTGGAGTTTAGTTTAAAAATACAGCAATCAAGAAGGCGTCTGTCATCACCCAGGGAATCTGTTTCTTAAGGCTCAGCCTTTCTCAGGTGCTCGGCCTACAAAAGCTTAGACAGCGCCATCTGATCGCAGGTACTTGCCGGGCAAGATGGCCCATCCAGTGGCTGGAGGGCCAGCCCCAGCTAGGTCTGCAGGGCAAACCTCGGTGTCACGCGGGGTCTTTTGCACAAGGGGGCAGTTGTGCCCCAAATGCCAACCCCTTCTTCAGGGTTGGTTGGGGGATGTTGATTCCCAAAGAAAACATCAGCAGCACAGCCCGTGGGGATACCCGGCTGCCTCTTCCCTGAAGGCCCCGGGCAGGGATCCTTGAGGCCCCTTGGGGGGTTTCCTTCCCCCTTTCTGCCACTCAGAGACAGAACTGTTCACAGACCCTCGAGATAACGCTTTCCCAGACATTTGAAGGGAATCTGAGAAGGAAAAGCGAAACTCTGACCTCAGCTATCTGCAGAGGGCTCAGAGCCGTGACACAGTCCGCCCACGATGCACTGGCGACGGGGGCACAGGGCCAGTCATCTGGGGGACAGCCCGACGGACTGGGAGTCGGCTTCCTTTGTCCTTGAAAAGCAGAGGGTAAGTCATGTCCCCAGGCCACCCTTATGCTCTCGCTTACAAAACATTTGATTTAAAAACCTCACGCTCAGAGAATCAGCCAACATCAGTCCTCAAGACTCAGGGCCACTCTGGCGGGCGGGCGAGCACCAGATGCTGGGCCAGCTTGCTGGTCGGGCCCAGCCTGCAGCTGCTGTGATGTGCTGTGTCCCATTTTGGAAGGGCAACGCTGCTGCCCACGCCACTCCCACTGCAGCTGTCGGCGTGTTCCTGCCCAAAGCACAGGCGGCCTTGCTGGTGAGTGGCAGGCCTGGCCCTCAGCGCCCGGCTCAGTGAGGGGGTCCTCGGGGCAGGACTTGCCCTTCCATGGCCACGTCGCGGGGTCTGGACCAATATCCAACTGTTTGCAGCACGTTGGCCGTTTCCATGGTCTTTGATCATGGCGGCCGGGGTTGTTCTGGGATTGAAGGACCTCCTCTGGCCGCTTCCATGTACACGGGCAGAACCCCCGTGTCATCACCTGGGCCAGGGCTGGTGTAACAGGTCAGGAAGCACCCAGAGCTGTGTTCCGGCCCCCACTTTTAATTTAAGTCTAAAGAATTTATGACCATTTTGGGCGAGCGGGGTGCTTGTGTTTTCACTCTGGACAGCGAGTCCTCTCTCGGTCAGAGAAGCCGCGGAGACGGGGGTGTGGGTGAGGCTGCCTGGGGACCGGTCCTGGTTCTGCACCCTTTGACGTCTTCTCAAACTCGGCCTTAGTTTCTGCTCCGTGGTCTGGGGTAACAGGGGCACCAGAGCGCCCACCTTCAAGGGTGGGGCCGAGTATGAAGTGAACCCATGCAGGGAGCACCTGGCCTAGCACCTTCCAGCCCTCGATACGAAATTGCTGTGATATGTACCAGTCAGGGCCTGGCAGCAAACAGACGGCTCCCTCCAGAGGGGTTTTGTATGAATCGGCTCAGGCCCCCATAACAAATGTGACAGATGGGCGGCTTAAACAACAGGGTTCACTGTCTCCAGTCCTGGAGGCTGGAATCCCAGATCCAGGTGTGGGCAGGGCTGGGACCTCCTGAGGCCTCTCTCCTCGGCGTGTAGATGGCCGTCTTCTCCCTGTGTCCTCACGGGGTCGTCCCTCTGTGTGTGTCTGTGTCCTGACCTCCTCTTCTTATAAGGACACAAGTCCTATGGGATTAGGGCCCCACCCCAGTGACCTCAGTTTACCTTATCCATCTCTTTAAAGGCCCCAGGTCTAAACGTAGTCACATTCTGTGGTGCCGGGGGTTAGGGCATTGGTATATGAATTGGGGTGGGGGGGACATAATTCAGCCCATGACAAGTTTAATGAAAGAATAGTTTACAGAGGTGTGGTCAGGTGAGAGGAAATCAGTAAGGGGTGAAGAGGCACCGAGATGCTGGCAACAGTGGGAAGCTGATGCCCAGAGACCAGGGAGGGGCTGGGCTGGAGGAAAGGGCTGCCTGGTGCGGGTGTGGCAGACCCTTCAGCCGAGGGGCCCAGCCTGGCAGAAGTGGCCAGGAGAATAGATGTCCAGTGTCCCTCTCCTGTCCTCTGGTCCCGATGGCCAACCGTGTCCAGAATCCAGAAGGTAGCAGGGACAAATGGACACAGTCCATAACAGCTGGCTCCTGTCCTCTTCTCTGGGCACAGAGCAGAGCAGGGCCGCGAGGGGGCGGGGCACACAGAGGCTCCGCAAAGCACAGCGTGTGCGTGCTTTGACCCCAACCACGTGGACAGCTTAATAAACCAAACAAAGAAAACAAACTAAAACAAACAAACCGGTCAGCTGCTCTGTCCCTGCCAGCCAGTAAGTTTGGAACACACTGTCTAAAATGCAAGTCACCCCACCTGGTAGACGACCCCAGCTTCTCACTGGCTCATGGGGATGACATTGGTTCTGGGACCAGAGAGGCTGTTTGGGGCAGCTGGTCCTGGAGAGCAGGGGTGCCCAGAGCTGCCATGTTCATGATAAGGATGCTTTTGCAAGTTGCCGAGGACCAAAGGATCCCCAGGCACCCATGAGTCTCTGTGTCAAAGGGGCCCAAATGTCCCCTGAAGGGGGATCATGGGCCTACCCTTGGGTCTGCTCAGCTCCCCACACCCCCCGCTTCACTCAGGGGCTTCACTTACACAGAAAGCCACCAGCCCCTCACTCCCTGCTTTTCAGGCAGTTAGACCTTGTGGTTCTCAGTGGACCCCGTGAGAGGCTGTCCTGGGAGACTCCTCAGAGAGGATGTGGTGGGTTTTGGTCATTTGGGGGAGGGGGCTGCCCAGCACCTAACCTCCCTTCCCATTGAGAGATCTTCTGTGTGTGATGTTGATGGATAAGAAGCCACTCCAGTGGAAGAGGGTGGGAAGTCCTCCAGGTCTGTCTCCTTAGCAACTGGGCCATGGACATGTCACCCAGCCTTGGCTAATCAGATGTGCCCATGAGAGGCTCGGCTTCTGGACCAGAAAGGGCAGCGTTAGGATTCTCCTGGAATAGTGTGGCACTGTCCCGTTGCTACGGCAGCCATGTGCAGTGGCGGGGTGTCCTGCGGCAGCGTTGGGGGCAGGACACTTGCCCAGCCCACTCGTGGCCTCCCAGGCTGTCTTTACTCCTGCCTCTTACAGGGCCTTCCATCATGTTCTTTTCCAGATGGAGAACCAGATTCAGCTTCTGTTGCTTGCAGCCGGGAATCCTGGCCCACGGAAGGTGAAACTTGCACTCATGCCCGGAAGCAGCTGGTCTTGGGCCTCTTCCTTCTGAGCAACTGGTCTTATTTCGTGGACACTGACTCGTGTAACGGCTCTTGTTTCGCTCTTCGGGTTGGTTGCTGGGAGGCTCAGGGGAGGTGCCCTGAGCAGGCGTTTAGGACCCTGTGCCACCCGCAGGTGGTCCCACATTCCTCGATACAGGCGTCAGGGCCAGTAGCACTAGGGGGAGGGTCCCATTTGCTAAGAGACTGCTGACTTTTGCCAGCTCGGCGATCTCGGGCAAGGGCCTTCTTCCTTCTGGGCCTCAGTTTCCTTATCTGTGAAATGGGATCCATCACAGTGCCTGCCCCCAGCCTCATTGTGGAGAACAAGTGAGCCAGGGCCGGGAAGACACCCCATATCTTGCTCACAGCCGCCATTCAGTAAGTGCTGAATATTATTTTTAATCATCTCATTTCCAGAACCTTATTTTCCCTGTGCCTCACTTTCCTTGCAAACTTCCAAATTATTTTATTTCTTGAGGAATTTTAAAGGTCTTGGTAAGCCACCTTAAAGTCCTTTAGCTGGGATCTAAAACGCTTCTGCTCGAGTAGAACACGTGCTCTGACATCTTATACCACCTGAGAAGGATAACCCCCACCATGGCCAGACCGGGGAGTTAAAAGTACTTCCATCTTAAAGATGCTCAACATCGCTAATCATTAGAGAAATGCAAATCAAAACTACAACGAGGTACCACCTCACACTGGTCAGGATGGCCATAATTAAAAAGTCTACAAATAACGATTCCTGGAGAGGTTGTGGAGAAAAGGGAACCCTCCTACACTGTTGGTGGGAATGTAAATTGGTGCAGCCACTGTGGAAAACGGTATGGAGGGTCCTTAAAAAACTAGAAATAGAGTTGCCATATGATCCAGCAATGCCACTTCTGGGCATGTATCTGGAAAAAACTGTAATTCAGAAAGATACATGCACCCCAATGTCCACAGCAGTCCTATTTACAATAGCCAAGTCATGGAAGCAACCTAAGTGTCCATCAACAGATGAATGGATAAAGGAGATGTGGTACATATATACAATGGAATACTATTCAGCCATGAAAAAGAATGAAATAGTGTCATTTTCAGCAACATGGGGGACCTAGAGATTATCATATTAAGTGAAGTAAGCCAGACAGAGAAAGACAAATCTCACATGATAGCACTTATATGTGGAATCTAAAATATGACACAAATGAACTTATCTATGAAACAGAAACAGACTCACAGTCATAGAGAACAGACTTGTGGTTGCCAAGAGGTCGGGGGGTAGAGGGACGGATTGGGAGTTTGGGGTTAGCAGAGGCAAACCATTATATATAGGATGGATAAACAACAAGGCCCTACTGTAGAGCACAGGGAACTATATTCACGATCCTGTGATAAACCATCATGGAAAAGAATCTGAAAAAGAATGTCTATATAGGTATAACGGAATCACTTTGCTGTACAGCAGAAATTAACACAACATTGTAAAGGAACTCTACTTCCATCAGATAAATTTAAAAAAATAGATACATGGAAAAAAAGTATTTTCATTTTTAATAGCGTCTCTAGCACCAATAGAAAATATTTAGAAAATGGATGACTTCAGGCGATAAATATTCATTGAGCACCTATATTGCCCTGGCACCAGTCTAGATGCTGGGGGTAGAGGGCTTTGAAAAGTCTTTGCTGCTATGGACCCACATCCTTACGCAGGAGAAAGAGAATAAGCAAATGGTGTTGTGCTGGAGAATGAGGGGGCTTTGAAGAAAAGTTAAGCAAAGGGAGGGGAGAGAGAATGAAAAGATGCCAGAGACAGGGGACAGGGAAGGGGTGTTTGCCCAAGACCTGATGAAGGGAGGTGGGGAGTTGTGCAGGCATTTGGGGAAGAACATTCTGGGCCCGGGGAACGGCTGTGCAAAGGCCCTGTGGGCAGCTGGCTTTAGTCTCACAACTGGCCTGACTGTCTCAGGAATGCTGGCATAGAGTAAGGACATGGAATCTTCCTGGATTTATGAACCACATCTTCAGGCATAATCACAGGTAAATGTTGATACGGCGTATGTACACGGAAACATCTTATCACGATACAGTGTGGACTTGAGAGGAAAACCCAAAGGGTCTCAGATTGTTTTACAGCTCCAGGAAGATGACACATAGGATGTTAATGACAGCATTATACAGTTTCCAAAGTGGGGAGAAACACTGTGTGTGTGTAAAACCTACCCAGGAAATGAGGTTCTTCCATTGTCTGTGAGGCTTGTCTCGTAATTGATTCAGTGCCCGCTGCTCGTGCATTTGGAATAACCCTCATATTTTGCCAGGACTGGAAAATATGTATCCAAATGTCTATGTACTCACTTAAAAAAAAAAAAAAAAAGTCTAGGCACCCACGCTCACTCTACTTTGGAGACTGAGATAAGCTAGCATTTCCAAACACAGCCTGTTAGGCAAATACTCCAGCATTTCTCTGAATTCAGCTTCGCTTTTCTGTTAAATGGAGTCGTTTATCTGAAGAAGAGACCCTGGGGGGACCCACTGTCCCATTTTGCAGATGAGTGACCAAGGTGCAGAGTGAGGGGAGGACACCCAGGTCCTTTGCCAGCTGAAGGCCGGCCAGCACCAGGACTAGGGATTCATCCTGAACCTGTGCCACAGACTCCCAGTTGCCTCTCAGTATTTATTCTTTGCCTTTTTCTTAGTAAAAGAACTCCTAGTTTCTCAGCTGACATGTAACTACCCAGAAAAACGATGACATGGCTAGGCTTCCCTTGCAGCTTGGTATGGCCAGTGGGAATGAGTCAAAGTGTGTGGGCAACTTCCAGGGAGGGAGAGTATCCTTCTTTGCCATTTCTCTTTCCTGCACTGGAATGCAGATTTGATGGCTTGAGCTCAAGCAGCCATCTTGGGCCATGAGGAGGATGTCTCTCAGAGCAGCCTGAGAGATGGATCCTGGGTCTCTGATGAGTTCATGAAGCCCCCTAGCCCCCTACCAGCCCTAGAATCCCGAAATGCCCACTTCTGGGCTTCTCTTATATGAGAGAGAATTACTTTTTAAAGATAGCTTTTTTGTCCCTTGCTGTTGAACCAACAGAGACCTTCCCTGGGTCTCTTCTCCCTGCCATGTGGCTATTTCTGCAACCCTCTCATCATGATAGAGGTAAAGAACAGCTCCAGAGAGGGGGCGTGAATTGTCCGAGGTCACAGAGCCTCTCTTATATAAACAGCCACTTCAGACCTGCACAGAGTAATTGCTAAAACAAATAGGGACTACCTCCAGAGTGCTGGTCAAGACCGTGGCCTAGAGAGCATTTCCCAACAGGCTGTTCACATGACCACTAATCCACGAGGATGGTGACATTTTGAAGGCCTTTGCCACTGCGGCTGCTGTCAGCCCAACTCTGCCTCGCCCTCCTCAGGGACACGCTGCAGGGCCTGGTGGGTGACCCCTGTGGCTCTGAGAAAACAATTCCCTGGAGGGTCAGCCTCTGGGACAGTTGGGGGCATTGATCCACCAGGCCCTGATCAGGCTTCCCTCCCTCCCTTCCTATTTGTCTGCATTTCCTGTTGGCAAAGATTTTCTTTGAGACCCTAAGGATACTGCAGTGCACCCCCCCTCCCCGTAATCGCCTCTGACCTTCGGCGACTCCTCCCTCCTCTGACTGATGGGGAGTGACATAAGTCATCCCAGCCACGCTCCTGCCACAGGGGTCTTGCAGAGCTCCCCAGCCACCTCTTTCTCCTTACCCTACGAGCCCACAGTGGCATTTCACGACTTCTCCGCTTAGTGAAAAGAGAGACACAGTTTCTCAGTAGAGTCAGATACTTGGGGCCTCACTCTGAAGAGGAAATAGAGGCGGTGGCCAGGGAGTGGTCCCTTCCTGGCTCCAATATCAGACGAAAAGCATTGGCAGGGAAAACACTGCCACAGCCATCCTGTCCTCCTTAGGAGTCCTCTGTGGTGGGACGTGCCCAATCTACAGAAGAGCAAGCTGAGAGCTGAGAGTTTGATTTGCCCCAGGTCACACCAGCTAGGCAGTCCCGGCACCGCGGTCCAGCCCTGCCTCAGACCGGATCCTGTGGTCTCCCTACTGCCCTTCCCAGCCTCCACCCTGGGAGGAGGTCACCACATGTGGCCTTGAAAGGTAAATCTTGTGTCTTTGGTGACAGCTGGAGAAGGAGAATTTCTTACTGCTAGCCATGCACCCCCATCCCTTGCCAGGGACCCTCCCATGTCCCCTACACCCTTGCTGTCCCTCGGCCGTCTAAGATCCTGCAGTGGTGCCCATTTCCATTCAGTCAGCAGTCCCTAAGAAAGGCTGGTACTAACCTTGTTTATACTAGGGTGTGACTGACTGATACATGTCTAACTGCTCTTCTTTGGAGGTGCTGACTTTATAATTGAAGGCTCTGAGGACCTAGGGCTTAGTGACAAAGGAATGGAGACTGAAGGATGCAGCTTCCAGCAGCACGACGAGGGGTCTTCCCAGGGGACCCCTTCAAGTTACAGCCCTGTGCTGCCAGCGGGAAGGTACTTAAGGCCAGGTTGCAAGTCCATGGGCATTGCAGTTAGCATAGGAGTATCACTCACTCCTGGAGAGAAATCCTGCCCAAGAAGTACTCCTGGGAGAGGTGGAGGCACCCCCAGGGAACCTGGAGAGCTATACGCTCATCCCCTCTAGAAGTAGATGGCGCAGATGTAGATCCCAGCCCTTCCCTGAAAGGACCCCAGTGGCAGCCCCTCGTTCCTGACTTCAGTTGCCCCCTCTCTTCCTGTAGTTGCTCTGAGATTCAGCATTTCCCACAGTTCCCCGAGTGGAGGCCCCGCCCTCCTCCGTGTGCATCAGGCCGGCCCCTCCCACCCTCCCTCCTCAGGATGGCAGAGCGATGCCACTGCCTGGGGGTCACCGAGGAGGAGACGGGGCCCAGGGCAGCCTCGGTGAAGGGATGTCCAAGCTCTGGCGACGCTTGGCAGGTATTTGAAGGCCCCTCTGAACATTCGATTTCTCAACCCACATTTCTCCTTCCTCTGCCTTGACTCAGACACTTTGAGAACAAACCAAAAATAAAAATTAATCCTTTTCCAGCTGATTCGCTCATTTTTTGCAAATCCTCACTCTGTCCCCTCCGCCCTTGGGACTTGTCTCCCAGAGGAGGCCGGAGGGTCATTCCTGGGGGGAGTTCTGGCTTTGGCTGAGGACGTCTCTGGGAGGGCAGCTGCCCTGTAGACTTGACCTCCGACCTCTGGGGGGAAGCACAGAATGGGGGCCACCGAGAACCACCTCCCACCCCCCTGTCCTGCAGGAGAGCACGCCCCGGCTCGGCTCCTGGAATTCCCGGTGGGGGCCACGGTGGTGAGTCCGCCGCCTCATTCATTCTTCCATTCATTCATTCATAGACGGAGTGATGTCATTCATTCATATTCACTAACCCAAGGACGGAGGGTGGGGCTGGTCAGACGGATCGAAGCATTGGACTTGGTGACCGAATCCTTATGAGGCAAGAGGAGGACCCTATCTTCAGAAATACCTTCCGCTCGCCCCAGAGCGATCCGCCTGGTCCCTGATGCCGGGAAGGCCCTCAGGGCTGCTGCCCGCGGCAAGCAGGCCCCGTCCCTAAGGGCCACAGGCAGGACGCCAACGGCCTGGGAGAGTGAGGTGAGCCGTCCTGGGTCCTTTTGCCCATCTGGCGGGGCCTTGCTAGGCAGACGGAACCCCTCAGAGCACAAGAGGCCTCGTCCCAAGACAGAGGGAGCTGCCCGGCCACTGTGTGGAAGAGTGCAGGGCCGGGACCAGGCCCCCATATCTGTCCCCTCTTCCTGCGCACAGGGCAGCCTGCTGGCTACAAGAGGAGGCCCTGGAGAGGGTCACTCACCGCCCTGAGGCCACGAGCTGTGTGAGCCACGGGCAAGTGGCTTCACCTCTCTGGGCCCCAGCTTTACCCCCTCGTGTAAAATGGGATCAAAACAGCACGTGGCGGGGAGCAGGCCCTGTGCTTAGCGCCCTTGACATGTTTCAACTCAAGTGCTTCCCACCCCAGGGTGCTGCAGGGCGGACGCTATTCTTGGCCCCAGTTAACTGATGAGCAAAGGCATGGAGGGTCAGGCAACTTGCATCGGGGCCAACCTCGTGAGGTCCGGTGAAGCTCAGCCGCGTCACGGCCCGAGTGTTCAGTGGAGTGCCGTGCGCTCAGCTAGGGCTCCGTACAGGCGGCGCGGGAGCTCTCAGAGGGGACGCTGGGCAACATCTGGGGACACTTCGGGGTTGTCACTACAGAGGAGGGCGCTGCTGGCCTCTAGTGGGTGGAGGCCAGGGATGCTGCTAAATGCCCTACAGGGCCCAGAGTGACTCCGCCCCAAATTCAACAGCGCCCAGGCTGAGAAGCCCTGGGCTGTGATTACTGTTCTCAGGAAGGGGCTTCCCTCCTAGGAAGGGTCTTGCATGGACATACCCACTGTTGGACTGCCCACCCCGGAGGTGCTTCCCCGGCCAGGCTGGGCTGGACACCACGAAAAACTACGCTCCCTGGGTCCTCCCTGGACCCGTCCGGGGTCCCAGAGGGCAGGTGGGATGTCCAGCCGGGGCTGGGCTGGCAGGCAGCAGCGTGCCCCAGGCCCCCACCCCATGGATGCCCGCTCCCTGCTCGTCAGCAGAGGGTTCAGCGCCATCTCCTCCATCTGAGTGTGCCCTGCACACTGGCCTCAGGTGGGCGCTGGCTCCCAGCGGCTGGTCGGGACACCTCTGCACCGGTGTCTCAGGCAACGGGGTAGAGGCCGCTCTGGTGGGCCAGCAGAGTTTGCAAAATGAGTCAGCTGGCAAGAGGGCTCAGAGCACGTGGGCTAATCATTAACGCACAGCTCAGACACTTCCCCGGGATCCCAAAGGACCTGGGCCTGCATGGCATCTGCCAGCCTTGACAGTGGTCCTGGGTGACCCACCCCATCAGGGCCAGCTTAGTCTGACTATGTGCTGAAGGGGAGCTTCAGTGCCCAGGGACCCTGTCTCCCTTTATCCCTACATTTTCAGCTCTGAAAAGTCAGGGTTGTTGAAGGAGAGTGGTCCCATCTCACAGCTCACACTAACCCCCTGACCAGTAACAGCCCCTTCAGATCAGCCTGCTGCACTCCCCTAAGAGTCTGCTCTGTTCCCCATGCTGTGCCAGGCACTCCATGTACACTCCTTCTTTGAATGTTCTCACCAGCCCTGCAAACGAAGGGTTGTGTGTCTCTATTTCGTGGGTGAGGGGGTGAGGTCCAGACAGGTGGCCGTCCAGCAACAGGTCTGGTTGAGAGCAAGGGAGAAAAAGAGTAAATCATTTCTTCCCTTGGGGCCTCTGTTTCCTCAAGCCGTCCCTGCAGTGCAGGGCGTGGCGAGGGTTAAGTGGGGCAAAGCAGGAAAAATTCTGAGCACCGTCCCTGAGCACACCGTAAGAGCTCAATAAATATTGGCGGCCTCTCACATCACCGGGCCGTGTCTCAGAGCCAAGGATCCTTGCCTGGTTTGCTCGCTGGTGTTGTCAGCACGCAGCAGGTGTTGAAGGGAAACTTATGTCAGGTGACTTGGCCAAAGCCACAGGGCAGGCCTCAAGTCTCGGCCCAGGTGGGTCTGACTTTTAGTGATGCGCTCTTTAAAAAGGCTGCATTCGGTCCCCGAGATATTACTCATCACTTGGGAAAGTGAATTAAGCTTCCTTTAGGCAGGTGGGTTTGAAAGCAGCGGTACCTGGGTGTGGCCACGGAGCTCCCCTTCACGGGCCCCAGGCCAGCTGCCCATGCTCCAGCTCACCGTCGGTGCAGACCCCGCGCAGAGCCCGAGCCTGGTGACGGTCACTCTCCTGGTTGGAGGAGGGGCGTGAGGGGGTGGACAGGTGGCGGAGGCGGGGAGGCAATGTGGGGAGACCTCTCCCTGGGGGAAGGAGAAACTGGGGCCACACGGGGACTCTTGGGGGTGTTAGGGCATGAAAACGAGGACTGATCGCTGTTGGCCTCCCCAGAAATCAACTCTGGGTTCGAGAATTTTATCCCAAAGCTGGTCCCGGCTCGCTTGGCCACTGCAAACCCCTCCTGCACGAGATTCAAGGGTGATACATCAGAGGCTGCCACTGGCGAGAGATACAATAATAAACTTCATTCATTCGTCCATCATTCGCCCACTCGCTCATTCACTCATTCTTTCACTCATTCATTCTCCCTTCCAGAAAACATTTCCTGAGCACCTGCTTTGTCCAGAAAGGCTGCTTCGGGGGTAGAGCCGAGATGAAAGTAGCCTGCATTCCTGACAGCAAGCAGTGCAAGGGGTCTTGTGGGGAGAAAGTCAGGTTCAAGAATTCCATTTTGAAAGTGAGATTGATGCTCTCCTGTTGTCCCCGTTTTGCAAGAGCCACGTCCCCATCCTGGGCTCTGAACGTGTTCCACGCAGACAGCACCGGGTTGCGTCGACACTGCAGAATCCCCCCGGGGTTCAGTTTTCTCAGCTGTAGGTTAGACTGGTCCACACTCAGGGTGCAAATGCTAGCAAGTTGAAGCTTTATTTAGCACTTAAAGCCTCCTAATGGGCTTACAACATTTACACTCGTCTTATTATTAATACCAATTACTAAGGCTCGGCCCTGCCAATCATGCGTCTCGTTTTATAAATACTGTCGGGACGAGAAGGTCACCCGCAGCTCTTTGCTGCAGCCATGGTCTTATTTGCAAAAGAAAGTTTGAAATAAATTCTCAGGGCAGAAAAAGGCACCTCACGAATGAAGCCCTGAAGTTGGCTCTTGTAGAAGAGTCTGTTTTTGCTCAGGCCCTGGGATACAATTTTTAGAGGACCTTTAAATCATGCGTGGGGAAGTTCAAAGCCGGGTTCCACCACCCGGCTGCCTGGAGGCGAGACTGGGTCACCTCTGGGGTTTGTTAGTGTATTTAAAAAGTGACAAATGGTTGTTTCTATAAGGAACTTATAACTGGCTTTGGACAGAGTTATTGGATGCTGGGGATGGAGAGACAGCGTGGACGGCATTTCTCCCCGTGCCCTTTGAGCCACCGCTTCGTGCCGCTATAAACAGTGAAATGTAATATTGCCTTATTTGGTCACAGAGCCAAGTGATCACTTGCAGAGGCCTCTTTGCCTTTGACTGTGTGAGAAACAATTAGGTCCACGTCCTCGTTCGCCTGGGCTGTGGATGTGGGGGCCACCTCCGTCGACCTGCTGGGGCTTCAGGGCCCCCTTTGGATGGGGCCCCCCGGGGTCTGGCGCTGACGGGCTTCTGGTGCAGCCTTTACAGATGCTGCCCAGGGTGCTGCCCGAGCCAGGGGAGCGTGCTCCCCAAATCCAAAGCTGGGCCCCGCGGGCTTGCAGTAGGCTAGGTGCCTAGGTGCAGGAGACCAGGCGTCGGAAGAACCTCCCGTTTCTTTGAAGTTCGTATGGATACACAGATTTGAAACAACGACGTTCATTGTCGCAGAGCTGGATTCCAGAAGGTCGGGTGTCCCTGGATTTCTGGGGTGTCCAGGGAGTGCTCCAAACCCGGACAGGGAAACTAGGAGCAAGATATCGGCTGTGGCTGGTGCCACTGGGATGCCAGGCTCGGGCTCAGCACTGCCACGCATCCTGGACACTGAAGTTGGGGTGGCCCTTTCGCTCACAGAGAAGGGGCTGGACCACAGGCTGGTGTGTTGCAGGGCAGCTAGCTGGGGTCCCAGGCCTTGAACCAGGAGCTCAGCAGCAGCCATGCAGCGGGCGCTTCTGCCCGCAGAAGCAGCCTGGAGGAAGTCCCCCTGCAGAGCCAGCTGCCTCGTCCCCTGGTCCAGGGACAGGAGAGGCCCTCATGCTCCCTCCGTGAAAGTCTAGCTTCCATGGAAAATGCGGCTGTCTCCAGAGGTCATCTGCTCAGTCACCACTCTCCACACCCGGGTGTTCCCTCCAAGGGGTGATTTGGGGTGGATCGGACAGTGGGAATCACAAGGAAACGAAGAGGAAACACAAAGGGGCGGTGACTCCCAGGGTGGCCCAGAGTGAGAAGGAAGCTCTGGTACCTGAAGTGATGGCATGGTGGAGCCGGGCCTGGCAGCAGACGGCCTGGGCTCTGGCTCCAGACTTTCTGTGTCCTTTGGGTGGGGCTGCAGGCAAGTCAGTTCTCTCTGAGCCTCAGTTTCCCCATCTGTGAAATAGGCTTACTGGGACCTGCCTTAGAGGGCTGTTGCGAGAAATACATAGATGGATATATGTAGAGCTGCCAGTGGTACATGGTAGGTGCTAGAATGATATTGGTGGGATTAAGTAAATAATTGAATGAGAAAATGTCACTCAGGTTTTCCAGAATGTTATTATTTCACCTGCCATTTATTATGATGGCACACAAGAATGCAACTTCTGGGAAGTATCCTAAAGAGAGGATGCCCTTCCCCTTTCCTCTCCCTCTCTTACTGGTTGGGATAGACCTGTGATGGCCGGAGTAGGGGTAGCCATTTTAGACTATGAGGTGGCTTGGGGAACGGAGGCTTCACAAAGCAGAGTAGCAAAAGGTAAGAAGCCTGGGTCTCTGAAACCAGGGAGCGTGTTTCCTTAACCGCCTACCCCGGGATTTTTACATGGAGAAGAAACAAATTTCCATTTTGCTTACGGCAGTGCATGAAAGTGTTCTGTGAACTGTGAAGATCCCTACAACGGTAAGGTAGCGACCCTATCTCCGATATCCAGAGTGAAGGACAAGTTAGTTAACTTGCCGCTGCCTTTGTTTTTCGCCTTTAAAATGGGTCCAACTTTTATTATTATTTTGATGGTGGGCCTTCGTTTTGCCCTTACCCTGCCATAACTCCTTTGAGTTGACTGTCATCATTCAATGTCCTCACTCTATACGTCTGGGTGCCCAGCCCTCCCCACCCCCTGCCCTGCACTATGCCCTCTCCACCCAGGCTGACTGTATTCTGCGTGCAGAATGGGCCTCTTACAGAATCCTGGGACTCAGGGGATGTTAGACGGTGTTGATTGCAGCTCTCACCCAGTATAGGCCGGCCTCACAGCACCCCCCCAGCCTCTCTGCTTAAATGCTTCCAGGGATGAGGTGCTCACCACCTCCCATGCAGCCTGATCATTGCTGGCAACCTCTTCATGCCAAGAAGCATTGCCCAGAGCTGAGCACCAGCTGTATGCCCTGGGACTTCCCTACCTACCTTGGATCTGACTTTGCCTGGGACTGTCCTGGCTTTGGCACTGCCAGGCTCACACCTCAGGGAACCCCTCCACTCTGGGCACACCGGACAGGCTTTCCAAGTGGCTCTGAGTGAGAAGCTCTTCCAGGCCTCTCTCCCAGTTTCTGGGGGCTGCCAGCAATCCTTGGTGCTCCTGGGCTTGTGACTGCATCCATCCGATCTCTCCTCAATCTTTGCGTTGCCTTCCTCCCTGTGTCTTCTCCCTTTCTGTCTCTTAAAAAGACACTTGTCATTGGATTTAGGGCCAAATCCCTCCCTGTGTCTTCTCCCTTTCTGTCTCTTAAAAAGACACTTGTCATTGGATTTAGGGCCAAATCCATCCTGAATCCAGAATGAGCTCATCTTCTGATCCTTAACCTGATTCCAACTGCAAAAACCCAAATGCCAGGTAAGGTCACATTCACAGGTACTGAGGTTAGGACTTGGACATATCTTGTGCGGGACACCATTCAACCCCTTACAGCAAGGAATGAAGTTGACGCTTGTACTGGAAGGTCAAACAGGACTTAACTAGGTGGAGAGGTAACGACAAGAGGAATTCCAGCCAGCAGAAATAGCACGTGTCAAGGCCCTGTGGCCGGGAGGAGCTGACACATGTAGGAAATATGTCTGAAAGAAACCCAGTATGGCTGGCGTGGGAGGGAGAGGAAGCAGCACAGAGACACTCAGGCAGGGCTGTGCAGGCCATGAGAAGGACCCTGGCATTTTCTTTGCAGGTGGTAAGGGAAGTCTCAGCGAATGATAAGCCTTCAATAGCCCTCCATGCGCTGCGACGGCTGCTTCAGTGCCCAAGCCTTGACGACCTTCCCAGGCTCCCGATCCCTGGGCCACAATGGACGAGTCTAGGTAAGCAGACGTAAGTGCCTGGACCCCTGTTTCTTGTCCAGGCTTTTGCTTCTCGGGCAGGTGGGGCCTGTGCTCTAGATGTTCATCAGAGAGCAGCCCTGCTGCTGGGCCCCCCCATAGCCCAAGGGGGCTGTCCCTCGGGCAAGGTTTACCTCCCTGGGCACTAGTTTCCTCGTCTGTCAAACGAAGTGATGTAATGGTCCTTACTCCTAGGCACTCGGTCATGACAAAATGAGTGAAAAGCCACAGGACACAGCTGGGTGCAGGCCCGGGGCCAGGTGGAGAGTGGAAGAGGGCAGAGAGGCCTGGAGACAGTCCTCCGAGCGGTCCAGGCTGGCCGTGTGAGCTTAACATGGAACATCTGCTCCCTTGGCCTCTACATGTGTAAAAGCAGCAAGGTGGCCTGGGTGACGGCAAAGACGTGGACGACAGTTTCCCACGAGCTTTCCAACGTAGGCGGCACTTTTAGGAAGCTCGTTTTCTCATTCAGTGTTGAAGCCCACTTGCACCAGTTTGGCTGGTGAAGAAGCTGACACCTGAAGAGATGAAGCGATTTGGCAGAAGCCACCCTACAAGGTAAGGGGTGGGGCTGAGACCTAGAGTCAGGTCATCCGGGCCTGTCCCAGCGCTGAGATGTAGTGGGGAGTCAGAGGTGGGAAGGCCGAGGCCACCCGTCCCGGCCCTGCTGGGCTCCTTACAGGGGGAGGTGAGGATGCTGGGTCTCCAGAAACATCTCTTTGGAAACTTTAAAAAACCCCTGTCATTAAAAGATGAAGTGGAGAGGCAGGCACGATGCAAACATCAGATCTGAGAGCAGTTCCTTCTCCAAAAACCCTTCCAATAACTAAGAATAGTGGGTTTCCTTCTGCCCATTAAACCTGAACCCCACTCATCATTTTCCGACACGTTATGCAGTTAATTTGAATTGTCGGAAACGGGGCCGGAGCTGCAGGGGTTTGGCGGGCGTCCCGCTAAGCGTTTTTGTTTGGGCCTCGAGATACGATCTCCGCTGTCTTATAAAGAAAGACCCAAGGAAAGGGGAAGAGCGGCGCTTTTTTCCCTTCTAAGATATGTTTCAAGTTCTGCCTTCTGGGCTGGGTTCCTGGAGAAATGCACAGGAGACCTTATTTGGGATAATTGAGTTCCTTGGATTTTATGGGCGTTAGACACTTGCTCTCAGCACTGTGTCTGAGCTTCAGTTTCTGTGGTGGGTGACGGTGGGAGGCTGGCACCACGTGGGGGGCTGCGCGTGATGGGGAGAAGCTGGCAGACCTGGCCGCTGTCGGGGGTTGCTGTGTGGCTGGGCGAGCTCCTTGACCTCTCTGGGCCGTCTCTCCTCCTGCTGAGATGAGACGTGCGTGCTGAGAACAGACAGCAGAGGTTTGTCGAGCACTCGCTGTGCACCCAGACGCTGCAACATCCCTTTAGCCCTCACAACAGCCCCACTGGACGGATGAGGAAAGTGAAGCTCAGAGACATTTAGTAAGTCTCTCAAGGGCACACAGCCCGCAAGTGGTCACACCAGAATTTGAATCTAGGTCATTGTCTGCATAGGTTGTACTTCCGACCACCACCCTTTCACCCTCCACTGTCCAGCCGATGCTTACAAATGCCAGGGACTTATAATTTTGCAGGCCAGCTTTTCAAAGACCCCTTTCCTGACTATAAAATGATACAGCCACTACAGAAAACAGTTTGCTTCCTGAAGAAGTTAAACAGAGAATTACCACATGACCCAGCAATTCCACTTTTAGGGTATAAAGAAGTGAAAACGTGTTCAAACAAAAGCTCTTACATTAATGTCCACAGTGGCCTTCCTTACAATAGCCAAAAGGTGGAAACAACCCAAACGTCCACCAACAGAGGAACGGATGAACGAACTGTGGTCTCCCCCTGCCACGGAAGCTTCTTCATCCATGAAAAGGAATGACATTCTGACACGTGCTACACCACGGATGAACGTTGAGGACATGACACTCAGGGAAAGAAGCTGATCGCAAAAGGCTGCAAATTGTATCATTTCATTTCTACGACGTTCCAGAATGGTCAGGGCTGTAGAGACAGAAAGCAGATTGGTGACTGCCAGGGCCTGGGAGGAGGGGTTGGGGGGTGACTGCCATGGGTAGGGTGATGACGACGTTCCGGAACGAGACGGTGGTGATAGTTGAATAACGTCGTGAATTCATTAAATGCCACTGAACTGTGCAAACTGAGACGCTGAATTTTACGTTACGTGGATTTTACCACAATTTAGAAAATCTCTTTGAGGTTTGGGGAGGCTGAGGCTCAGTCCCACACTAGCGGCGGTCTTGCAGGGGAGGGGGGAAGGCTGGCAAGGAGGACCCCGCGGTGGGCTGCGGACAGGAAGACTGGGATGCAGACGCGCACCTTCTCGGGATTTGGCAGGAAACACTCCTGGCTGTGAGATGTAAACACCTGCTCTGGATCACCCAAGAAACCTGCAGCGAAAGGTTTTCTTCGCAGATTCTCTGGTGTGAGTGGTCTTCGTCGTGAGGGGGAAGCCGCCGGGGTCTTGAGGTCAGGGCTGGCACGGAGGTTAAGCAGGTCAAGTCTCCAGGAGCTGCTTGGGGGCCTCATCCGTTCTGGATCTGTGTCCAGTGAGAGCATCTGTTAACAGCCTGCTGTGAATGGCTGTGTGGCTCCGTGGGCACAGGTCACTCATGGCCCCTCCACGTCCGCCCGTGCCCACGGTGGGCGGAGACCGTGCCCGGCGTTTCTGGGATGTGCAGCTTTTGCTCCCTGGGCCCCCGGGGGCCACCCTCCCCGCTCCAGTCATGAGGCCCAGGTGGAGCCTCCTCCCCCTTCAGCTTTGGGGTGACTGGCGCCCCAGGTGGACCTTGAGCCCCGGCAGTCTTGGGCTACAGTGACAGGTCCGTGGATGGCCCTGTGGCCCGAGCCGGTCCAGTGGCTGGGAGCCTGGGTGAGACACAGCCTGGAGATGCTGGTGTATCTTCGCCAGCCCCTGGGGACAGTGCAGGGGATGGCCGAGCTGAAGGAGGCAGCTGTGTATGGGGTTAGCGGACACCTTGACCTCCCCAGCAACGTGACCTGCCTCCCCTCTTCTCTAAGATTTCGTTAGGTTTCTGTCACTTGCAGCAGAAGCACAGGGGACCGCAGGAGCTGTGGACATTTTAGCTTCCTCAGGGGCTGGGGTGAGAGCTGTGTGAGTTATAGCAGCAGCTGACTGGCCAGACACAGGAAGGAAGGGGGCTCGGGGCCTGCCCGCTAAGAGAAAGCAGAGCAAGTAGGGGGCCCTGAGAGGGGAGCACCGGGTCACTCTTCTCCTCACTGTGACCATGGGGTCCACGCCTCCTCGGAGGGCCAGCCGTCCGCACCGTCCAGTTGAGAGGAAGGAGTCCTGCCTGGGCTCGGCCAGACGTGGGTGTGGCTCCAGCTGTATGACTTTGGGCCTCCTTGAGTGTCCTCACCTGCAAATCAGGGGTCATGATGTCCAACACCAGGCACGTGGTCCTGAGTGCCACCTGGGTCCTGGGCGGCCTGGCTCAGATTCTGGGTCCATCACTTACTGGCCACTTAAGCCCCACCTGCCTCAGTTTCCCCATCTATAAACCGGGGTAATAAGGGTGCCTCCTCCCCAGGGCGACTGTGCAGCAGATGAGTTTGTGAGTGTAAGTGCTCAAAACGGTGGCCAGGCGAGCACCAGCTGTCACTGGTCCCTGGCAGGGCTGTGGTGAGGACAAAGTGTGGTAAGGACACAGAGGTGTCTTCCAATGGGGTCCCCTTCTGCACCTCCCTCCCAAGCCACTCCAGGAATCAGAGGTGGCTGAGGCTGGCCTCCCTCTAGAATAGACCCATTTGTCACCTAGTGACAGCCATGCCTGAAGCCCTTGCCTGGTCCTTAGCGGTGATGCCAGCATCCAGCGATGCCCGGACCTTCAGTCTCTTCTCCGGGAGCTCATGCACTACAGCTGAAAAGGTAAGTAAATGCCGCAAGCCTCGCTCCCTGATGATATAGACATCTACAAACACAAGGGGCCACGAACACATGGTCCTCCTTAAAAATGGGCTGTGAGGGAGGCCCAGCAGGGGGTCTTGCAGCTCCCTCATCTGTCCTGCCGGGAGCGGGCACTGGCCTGACCTGGCCTGACCCAGCCTGGGTGAGTGGGGGGCTCCTGCAGACCCTCAATCAGATGGTCCCTCTTCCCTGTGCCTCCCCCTCGGCCCCCTGCCTAGCCCCTCTCCCGACTCTCCGCCTCCCCCTCCCCTGTCCTCCCACCCTCGGTTACACCAAAGCTCCCCGCAGACACAGCCCCTCATCTTTGCCGAGGCGGCTTATGGAGGGAGCACAGAAAACTCAAGGAAGCTGAAAACTCTCCTGCTGGTGGTCTTTGGGGATTTGGATCAAGGCAGATTTGAATTAAAATAAGACCTGGCTAGGTCGAGAAATCTTGATGTTAAAAAGGAAAAAAAAAAAAAACAAAAAACAACAGAAGACGTGCCCCTAATTTTACCCCATTGGGAAGGGACTGCACTCATTAACCAAGGAATGTATCATTTATAGGATTTTTGACCTAGATAGAATCCAGAGACCTCCTATTTCGAGCACTGAGCACAGGCCAAGGGTTCCAAGAGACAGTGGGGAGAAGACCTGATGGCAGAGCCAGCTTCGGGGCGTGGGGCCCCACCGTCACAAGAGCCCCGAGCTTAGAGGGCCCGAGCTTGGTTTAATGCTTTGCTGTCTCTATCTTCAAATTCTTATTCCTTTACCGAATTTGGGTTTTGAGGTCAAGTCTGATGGAGTGTGTGCTCTGGCACGGGAGCCAGGCACCAGATGCAGGCTCACCCTCCCCTGCGAGCTGTGAGGCGTCACGACGGGGAGTCCAGTGAAATCCCAGGGAGCACAGGGTCACCACGTTCTGAGAAGGTGGGACCCTCACAGCCCCGGGAGGGCAGCTTCCGTTCAGTCACGGGGAGGCGGTGCTGGTGGTCTAGGAACCACACAAGGCCAAGGTGCCCCTCACCCCCTTCTTACCCCCATCCCCTCTCTGTATCAAAGTTCTTGCTCCAATACTCATGACGCAGGAGGAAGGGGAGAGACGGGGAAAGAAACAGTGGAGACAGCGTGTGCCGTGTCTCCACTGCTCTGGTGAGAACAAAAATGCACACGTGGGTATGAGCTACGAAACGCAAACTGTGTAATTTCCGCGATTCCACGCACACGTTAACATGCTCTATTTTCCTCCCAGTATATATTTTTATTGAAGGACGGTTGATTTACAATATTTCAGGGGTACAGCAAAGTGATTCATACACACACACACACACACATATATATATATATATCTTTTTTAGATTCTTTTCCATTATAAGTTATTACAGGGTATTGACTATAGTTCCCTGTGCTCTACAGTCAGTAGTTCTTGGTTGTTCCAATATATACATATTTAAAATTTTTTTATTTTGTATTGGAGAATAGTTGATTTACAATGTTGTGTTAGTTTCAGGTGTACGGCAAAGTGATTCAGTTATGCGTATACATACATCTATTCTTTTAAAAATTCTTTTCCCATTTAGGTTGTTACAGAATATCGAGTAGAGTTCCCTGTGCTATACATGTGTTCCTTGTTTAACATGCTCTTATATTTGAATTCAAAGCTGGCACCGCACAAGATCAAGATGAACGATAAAATTCATGCTCATAATTTAAAATTCTAACTCTTTTCTACTTTACAACAACATTAAACGGCAAATAAAAAAACATGACAAGCCGAGAAAGACATCGCAGAGGAAAGACAAAGGCTTTGTGGTTTGGCACCTCCGTGGGCATTTTCCCACTGCTTTTTGGACCAGGACCCCACAGATCACATAGCTGCCCTGCTGGTTTCATTTCCGTTTCTCCAGTAGCTCTGCAGAGAACGCGTGAAATCACTCCCGCCACGATGCTGAGACCGCTTTGCTGCTGGGGGCCCCTTGTGCAGGCAGGGACTCCGAGACCTCTGCTCCCCCAGCCCCTCCTGCCCCCTGGAGAACGGTGGGCTCATGGGTTTTCCCTCCAGGACTCGGCCCTCCTCCTCCCACGGCAGCCGGTTTCTGCCGCATCCCTGGCCCCAGTGGTCACTGTGGTCTGTAGGACCTGTTTGGCTGCAGGACCACTGCTCCCAGCTGTGGCCTGGTCCATCCAAAAGGCTCCCCTGGCTCACAGCTTCAGAGGCTACCCACTCTCCACAGGACTGAACCTGCCCTCCTGGACAGGCTCCAGGCCCCTCGGCCCCTCAACACCCCCAGCTCCAGCCTCATCTGTGTCTTTCCCTCCTCGGCGCTAACCACTTCTCTCTCCTACCGGGAGCCCCTTGCCATTGGAGCACACTCTCTGGGCTTTGCCTTGGCCCAGAAGACGTTCCTGCTTCCTGCACAGGCCTGGTTCCTTTGCAGCCAGGAATTCTCAGGGGGGATGGCACCTTCCCCCCCGCCCCCGCCCCCCCAATCTAGGAAGATGCTCTGGGCTTCCACAGCTCACCAGCTCTCTCTGTCTCTCTCTTGCTGTCTCTCTGCCTCTGTCTCTATCTCTCTCCTCTTACCTCTCCTCGTGTTGTCACAACTGTCTGTGAGCAGCTGCTTCGCTGTGCGAACAGGGATGAAGCCAGGACCAAGCTCAGGGTCTCAGACGACCACGGCGTCTACTGAGCAGCCCCTCTGCCTGGCTCCCATCGGCTCATTTCTCCTGACTCTGCCCTACAGGGAGGCACCCTTGCCACCCTAGTCTTCAGGTGCAGAAATCGAGGCTCAAAGCCCTGAAGTACCTCATTCCCGGCCCCCACCCTGTGCCTGACCACGGAGGGTGGACACGGGGACCCGCACTCTGTAGGTGCTTTGCAATCTTGTCCAGCCTGCACACCTGGACTGACCCTGAGTTAGGGGAGCCTGGGACTCGGGGCTGAGCTGGCGTCAGACAACCCGCCCTTCATCCCAGCCGACCGAGGACCAGGGGCAGGGGCTGGTGACCACATCCTCCCTGATGCCAGGAGGTACGGTCCTGCCAGGAGGTGCCCCTGCCTGTCAGGGAGCCCTTCACAGGGGCTGCCGCAGAGGAGTCGTGGGGCATTCACAGACAGGGCTGATCCCGTGCCATTTGAGTGCCCCCAGGCTCCGAGGTCTGTGTGTGCCCCAGGGAGGGCAGGAAGGGACACTTTCCTCTGTGGGAAAAGGCAAGCTCTGTCCACGAATGTAAATAGATCAACAGATGCTGGTCCTTGGCAGCTCGACTCGGGCCAAGGTCACTTCAGTGAAGCCAGAAGATCCTCTGGGGGCAGCGAGGGCCTCAGGATGGCACTGGGGGGAGTTCAGGGTCCACAGAGGGCAATCCTGTTAGGGTCTCTGCTATGGGGCTGGCGTCCCCCTCGACTTACCCAGAGCTCAGTCCCATGGGTCACCTTCCCTGCTGCTCCCACCTGGGTTCCCCATCCCCACAGGGGCCAGGACAGAAACGTTGGGTCCAGAGAGCCAGAGAAGGTGGAGGAGAGGCATGGAGTATGTAGCTCTAGGGGGCCCTGTTCTAAGCCCCTATCCTCAGGAATCCCCAGCACACCCCGCATTGCTTTTGATTTGGCACGGGTGTGAAGCCTGCTAGTCAGGGAGTAATTGGGCTCAGGGACTACCTTTTTAGAAAATTAAGAGCTCTTAGATGGTCCGCTATCTATTGGTCATTGTCACTATAGTATAAATTAGTTTGTTTAGTAGTTTTTCCTTCTAACACCCAAAAGTAGATGAGCAGCACGGAGAGGATAGGGCCTCTTGGGGATCCCACCCAGAGCACCGCGGGAGGCGTGCTGCCCGGGGGAGGGTGGAGCAAGGGGGCACTGGGACACGTGAGGCACCCAAGGAACCCTTCCCCCACCCGCTTACCCCGCTCCTCCCCGACCCACCCCCAAGACCCAGGATTCAAGCAATTACGGTCCGCACCAGAGTTCAGGGTGTCAGATGCGGTGAAATGCCACTTCTTATTGCTGTTAAGTGCCACTTGATTTTCCGACCATGTAGATAAAGCGGGCACCGGTGTAGACAAGGGTTCTGTGAGTGGGGTCTGGAGGGGATGAAATGGTTTGGGCTTTTCCCTCCAGCGCCCCTGAAGAATGGTGCTGAGGAAGAGGTGGGCAGACATGTCCAGGGTGCAGGAGCCTCTTGGGGGATGGAATGGAAGCCCTGGTGCCCTGGCGATGCTCTCAGATGGATGGGAATGGTTCCAGACAGGTGAGGTCACAGACAAGAGAGGGACCAAGGACCCACAGGTGTCAAAAGGATCCCACACCCGCAGGCCCTCAGCTGAGCCAAAGTCTGAGGGGTCTGGTCCTGCCAAGGTGGGGCTCCAGCTGGGGAGGAGTGGAAAGCCCTTGACTCCATAGGCTGTTTGTAGCCTGAGCGTGGGACGCCACAAGGACCTGAGCAGGGGGACCCCCAGGCCAGCAGCAAGGAGGCTCTGGACCAGTGTTTAACAGCGACACCGTGTGGCAACAGCAGAAACAACGTGGGTCCAACGTGGGCCCTGGAGGCTGATTCAATCCTTTGGGCTCCCGAGGTTCTTGGACCGTTCACATTGGTGGAGGACTCAAAAGGAAGATTCTAGACTTCTGGCTAAGATGGAGGATGATGGAACAAAGAATGGGAAACTACAAAGGAAGTGAGTTTCTGTATCTAGGTGGGTGCTGGTCACATCGTCACGGGGGACACGTGCATGGGGCCAGCCTGGCAGGTTGCTAACAGTTTAGCACAGAAACAGGGATGGGATTTCCTGCTGGAAGCAAACAGCCCTCTCCCAGTGGAGCTCAGCCAGCCCCCTCCAGGGCTCGTGACCTTCCAAAGCAACCTCAGTCTCTCACCTGCCTCACTGAGCTGAACTGTGGGCTGATACCACGCCTCCCCCAGCTCTCCCGGGGACCACAGCGGGTGCCCCTCAACCCCCTTCTCTGCAGCAGCCAGACTGGAGTCCATTGATGGCGGAGGCAAGGACTTGACTTGCCTCGCGCTTGGAGGGGGAATCCATCCATTCTCAAAAATGCCAGCCCCTAGTGCCTGGTCGCTCCTGCCCTGGTTTGTCCTCCACAGACCTGCTGTCCCAATCCAGGAGAGGGTTGGTCTGTCTGAGTCGCCGGTGGGGTGCCTGATGTTCGGCCGTAGGGGTGACTCACGTGACAAGTCTGACTCGACCGGCAAGCAAATTCGCCGATGGCCCCAATGTGTTTTCACCCACAGGGGCAGGACTCAGCTTGCCCCCGGTTCCTCCACCAGCGGCTACGGCAGGTCACCGAGACCAACACTCTCCTGGGGGGCAGGGATCTTGGTCCTGTATCCCGGGTCAGCGCGGGTCAGACCCCCCCGGGGTCCCTCATGCCTCCTTGCACCCTTCTCAGCCCTGTGTCCGAGGGACTAGCCTGCACAGGTGGCGTGTGGACAGCTGGCCTTGCCCTCTGGCTTCCGGTCGGGTTGGCCGCTGGGAGAGCCTGGCAGAAGCAGGTGAAGGAGAGGCTGAGGAATTAGTCCCGGCTCCTCCCTGGCGGCAGTCAAGTTCCTCTACCCAAGTGGGCTGTCCTACAGCTGCAGCTCTATCCTGTTCTGGCAACCCCTCCCCTGCCACTTTGGTCTGGGGACGCAGGGCTCCCCACCCACTGCTGCCAGCCTTGTGGGTCCTGGGCAGGGCCCCCCCACCCCGTCTCTGGTTTCTCTTTTCTCTGTTCACACCTGTAACAATAGTTCCCTTCAATAAATGTGCTCAGACCCCCCCTTCTGCGTGGGCTGTGTCATCTCTCGCCATAGGGACACTTCTAGGAGGGGTCTCAGTCCTTGGAGAGGTGGCTGGGCAGCGCAGGTATGAAACGGCCGTTTCTCTAACTGTTTAAAATCTGTCCCTTATCACAGCCACTCCTTACCCTGCGGAAAGACCAGCCTCCCCCTGCTCTCTGCTGTGAGTCAGCCCTGAAGATGTCAGGAGATAGCTGTGTGGCTCCCTGTGTCTCCTTCCCTCCAGCCTAAGACTCCTGGAGGTTCCGGCCCCTCCCTGTCCCGGTCTTTGTTCTCCGAGCACACCCAGTGACTCAGGGTCCCCTTGACGAGCAGGCCCAGGTGTGAACTTGTGTCCACTCTCCGACGCTCTGATGGCGGGGCTCAGATCTGCAGAGAGAGCCCAGGGCTGGGGCCAGGCCAGGCCAGGGCAGGGCTGTGGATGGGCCCTCCCCTTCATTTGTTCGCAGGCGGGGATGGGAGCAAGTCCGGAAGCCTTTCCACCCCGACCCTCCAAAGGGCGGTGGGGAGGGTGGCTTGCTGAGGTTGTGTTTGTCGACTCAGAATTCCCTGCTCAGCCATGACGCACAGCCCACCATGTGGGGAGGAGGCTGGCCTGGCAGCCAGGAGAAACCGCAGCCCCACCTGGGGAGCCAGCCTGGCTGTGAATCGGAATGATCTGGAGAGATTTTAAAAGTACAGGTGCTCAGGGTCAGCTCAGGGAGGATGGTTGGATGGGGCGAGGCAGGGCTGCCTCTCTGTGCCAAGAACACCTGGGTCAGCTGGGATCATCGTTACTCAGAAGCACAAGCTGAAGCCTGGGGATATTTCCAGGTACTGTAATGATGGGAGCAGCAAGAACTGGGGTTTCTGGAACATTCTGGAATGTTCCAGAATGTTCGACGTGCGTGGCGGGGACCACGAACCACGTTGGATTTTCATCTCTTTTTGTAATCGTAGAATGTGGAAATGCTGGAGTCTGGATTTGTGGGTGTCCCCTGGACCAGTGCAGGGTGCTCTCGCGGGGGGCCTCCAGGCCACATGGCAACGTTATGCAAATCAGGTTAAGGTGCCCCTTCCACCCGACAGAGCTGAGCAAGATGCAGACCTGCAAGGTCTGAGCCGTGAGCGACGCCCTGAGCTGGGCCCTCGTGCAGCACGCACAGTGCGTGCGACGCGGGCGTGTGGCTCTCGGGGGAGTCCGGAGGTCTCTAAACTCGGCGGCTTTATTTCTAGGCTGCTTGGGCAATTTCACAAGGGAACACAGGAGAGACGCTGTCGTGTCCTCCCAGATTCACAGGTTGGAGCCTAACCCCCCGTGGGGTGGTGCTGGGGCCTCTGGGATGCGATCAGCATTAGAGGAGGTCGTGAGGGAGGGGCCTCACTCACCCATGGCAAACAGCCCCCAACCTCCCTTTAGACACTTGCTGCCTCTGTCAGACCCTCTTGTCCAGCTGCCCACCTTGGGGCCGTGAGCGACCTCCTCTTTGCCTTCCCGGGGCCTCTTCTCTCCCCCTCGGGAAGACAAAAGTCCACCCGCCTGGCAGGCAGTGAGCAGCTGTGCCGATGCTCCAACATGCTCCCGCGGTCCCATCTTTTTTTTTTTTTTTTTTTTTTGCGGTACGCGGGCCTCTCACTGCTGTGGCCTCTCCCGTTGCGGAGCACAGGCTCCGGACGCGCAGGCTCAGCGGCCGTGGCTCATGGGCCCAGCCGCTCCGCGGCATGTGGGATCTTCCCGGACCGGGGCACGAACCCGTGTGCCCTGCATCGGCAGGCGGACTCTCAACCACTGCACCACCAGGGAAGCCCCCTGGGTCCCATCTTGTTACACACACAAGAGCACAGAGGAAAGTCAAAACCACACGCAAGTCTTGCCACGTGGAGGCAAATTTTATTGGTCTTATGTCCAGCATTATTGTGAAACATCTTTCTACAGTATTGGGGTTTTCCTCTCTGGAGCCTCTCTGAAGCATGGAACCTGATTACTCACCTACCCATCCCCATCCATCCATCCAGCCAGCCAGCCAGCTATCCATCCATCTACCCACATACCCATTCATCAATTCATCCAGCCACATATCCATCCATCCATCCTTCCCTCCCTCTTCCCTCCCTCCCTCCATCCATCTAGCTACCCATCTACAATCCAACTTCCCTCCCCTCCTACTCTCTTCCTTCCGTCCTCCTCTCCTTCGTCCCTTCTCTCCTTCTTTCCTCTCATCCAGTGAATAGTCACTGAGCACGTACCATCTCTCCTATCCCTGATTAGGTTCCTCTAGGAAATGAGTGTTTCCTGATTGAGGTCCCTTGAGGCTAAAGGCCCACATCCCAGGGACCAGCCTCACAGAAATGGCAGACAACAGGCGCGTGCCCCAATCCTGTGGATTCTGATTTGGAATTGCTTTCTTGCGACTTTCTTTTGTTGATTTGCTTCACACTGTCAGGTTCTGGGGGGCAGGAGCCCTGCGTCACTGGGACCCTTAGCTGTCGAAGCGGTGGTTAGTTGAGGTTTGATTTGCTTCTTGGCTTCCACCAAGTGAGACCTGTAAGCAGGTGAGTGGAGCCAGCCTGATCCCGGGCAGGAGGTGACGCCTGAAGCAGGTGGGAGGAGGTGTCCCAGGAGAAGGTGCCGGTGGGCACCAAGGAAGACCCCTGCATTATGCCTCCTGGATCAGGAGCAGAAGAGCCCCAGAGAGAGCTGGCAGGGGTCCTGAGAGCGGATTCCTCCACGGTCTGGGGGACACGATCCTCTCCCAGCCCCAGGGCCCTCTGAGCAGAGAAGGCCAGACCTAGAGCCCTGGCCGCGGAGGGTGGTGGCGTGCTCCGTGCTGCCTCGAATTAGCACAACGAGAACCTCGGCCGCTCCAGCCCCGGAGAACGGCAGCCTTTCCCGAACTCCCCATGGGTGGCCCCTTCTGCCTCAGTTTCCCCCTGTGCTCCAGCCCCTCCTCCCACCTGGGCTGGGAGCCTTTCCTTGAACGCTGACCAGCTGAGCAGGGACCTGGGGTCCTCTTGCCAGTGCTTTTTCCATCCCAGACACCGCCCGGTCCACCCACCTCAGGCCCCTGAGGCAAATTAAAAAGAGGGACTGTGTTTTCTCGGAAGGTGCCAACGGCCTTTCCCAGGAAAAGGCTTGCTGGTCAGGGGGTGGAAGCATTCCAAGCGATGTTTACCAAGAATCTGCCTAACAGGGCAAGATTAGATTCCTTTCTACCAGGATGGGTGTTAATCTGCCCCCCGCGCATGCGAGGAGAGCAGCACATTTCTACATGGTCACTCACCCCTTTGCTGATGCTGGAAGAATCCAGGCCTCGCACCTGGATCCTACCTTCAAACACTGAAGCCCGGGGTGGTGGGGAAAGAACCTCCGAAGGCTTTTGGTGACAAGCCCGAAGGTATGAAATCGGGAAGGGCTGTCCAGGGTCCATGATCCGCGTGGGCTCACCCAGGGCGGGGTCCCCCCCGCCGCCGCCGCCGCTGCCAGTCTCGGGTACGCGGCAGCCTCGCTAGAGGCTGGCTCAAGCCTCTCAGCGGGAGGCTTCTGCTGCTTCTCTCTCAGGGCCGGGCCTGGAGAGACTCCCAGCACTGGCTTCCGGGTTCGGCCTGGGTCAGTCCCTGGAATAGCCTCCCCCTGGGTCCCAGTGTCTCTACTGCACGAGGCAGCGTGGGAAACGGCCGAGGCTCTGACACAGACCCCCACCTCCCTGCAGTCTGGTCCCCGGGGGAGGTGGGAGGGGCGCCGACGCAGAGAAAGCGTTCTGCCCTCCACAACCATCACTTGCCCAGCGGGACCGTCCACTGCCTGTGGCCATGTCCCTGGCCCACTCAGGTTCAGCAGGAATTCCACACGCAAAGTTCTCCTCTTTCGGGATCCCTTTAAGGACCTGCACACAGCCTACAAGACCAGCGTCATCCACCTTCCACCTTCCACCTTCCAGTCTTAGCAGTGACTGGACTCATGCAGTGTCCTGGTGGCCAGCAGCGGCCTGCCCTTCTCTGGGGTGGGTCCTGTGTGTCCTCAGCATCTCCCTAAGGTCTCTAGATCCTGCCGGCCCGCCTATTGGTCCCCGTCCACCAGCACCAGCCTTTGGAGGTCACCATGTGTCACTGGCAAATCTGTCTTCACCATCTAGAATAGACGCTGCTTGCGGGGGTCAATGGCTGGGCTGCGCAGTGCCTCGATAGTCACCACAGTCTGGAATCTGGCCCTCTGCCCCTAGAAGAGAGACAGCCCTCGTCCGTATCAGTTTCATTCATTCATCTCTGCAATAGGCGCTAGAAACGCGCGCGGGGACCAAAGCACCACATTCCTGGCCTCCTGGGGATTCAGGTCTGATGGGGAACATGGACATTGTTCCGAAAAAGCACACAGACCAGTGAACATTGTCATCTGGGACTTGTGGCGATGGCGAGGTCCCCGGAGCCAGGAGGGTATACGCCACAGGGGCGCCGGTCCTTGCCAGGGAGGCCAAGGAACTCCTCCCAGAGGTGATCACACGAGTTGCGAAGCAAAAGCCACCGAAGGCTTCAGCCCCAGGTCACGGCTAGTTTGCTCTCTGGGTGGAGCAGATTGGAGGGGGTCCCAGCAGAGGCAGGTAGGAAGCCAGGGCAGCTGTCCAAACAGGAAGTGATGGTCCCCAGGGCAGTGTGGGTGCAGAGGGGAGGAAAGGACACATCGGCGATGTTTGGAGAACACTGCCCTTCTAAGATAAACCAGGTCATAGCAGGTCACCGTGGAGTCCTGGTCTCCAGCATGAGAGTAGCCTGGGCCTGGCCCCTAGCTTCTCTAATCCTAATTGCCCTGACCTTTGCTCTGCTGGCTTCTCCAGGGTCCTTGCCCGTGTTGATTTGGGCCTGGGAGAAGATCGCTGTTTTTCTGCCACAGGCCCACTGGCACTGACCCCTTGGTGGGCCCGGGGAGCCTGGCACCCGCCGTGGCTTTACTTGATGAGCCGGTCCTCCTGCATCTGGCCTCTGTGAGCCTCTTTGCAGGAAAGCTCCTTTATTCCCTGGATGACGTTGTCTGAGTTATATCCCTTCACAGGCCCATGGAGGGAGACCCGAGGTCACAGGTGGATGGGGTCAAGGGCCAGGACTCGCACCTGCTCCCAGCACAGCATACCTGGCCCCGCCCTGCCCCACCCACCCCCTGGAGCTTCCTTCCTTGTTGAGAGGAGTGGAGAGGAAAGCAAACTCGACATCAAGATGGACCCTCATTCTCCGCCTTCCTCTTTCCTGTGGGCCTCCCTGGGGCAGCGGTTCTCAACGGGGCTGGGGCTGGGGTGGGGAGCCCCGCTGTTTTGTCCCCCGGGGACATGAGGGGGTGTCTGGAGGCATTTTTGGCTGTCTGGAGTCGGGGTGAGACTGGCATCTAGTGGGTCGAGGCCATGATGCCTCTTATCATCCTTCCAGGCACAGGACAGGCCCTACAACAAACAATGTTCCAGCCCCAAATCTGGACAGTGCTGAGGGCGAGGACCCTGTCCCGGAGGAAGCCCAGCCCAGCCTCACTGGTTCATGGATCTGGGGCTCCGGTGGTCCCAGCACTGACTTTAGCCCCTCTGTGGCTCAGAGTACTAGCCCACTGTTTTTACATCTTTAATAAAAATTTGCTGTGGGCACCGAGCTGTGGTTTTGGAAAGAAGGGAGAGTAAGAATTGAAACACGGGCAGGGGACTTCCCCGGCGGTCCAGTGCTTCAGACTCTGCACTTCCGCTGCAGGGGGTGTGGGTTCGAGCCCGAGTTGGGGAACTAAGATCCCTCATGCCACGGCCAAAGAAAAAAAAAAAGAAAAGAAAAAAAAAAGGAACGCAGGCAGGAACGACCCATGTCACTGCGGACAGAGCCAAGCACAGGGCAGTTACAGCCTGATGTGGTCCCTGCTGTCACGGGGGTAACGGAAGGCAGCTTCCTGACCTGGATCTGCCCTGGGGGCATGGCTTTGACTTCGGGCCAGGACAACCAGGCCAAAGGGCGCAGCATGTGCAAAGGCCCTGAGGAGTCACCACCGGATGGATTAACGCCCATCTGTCTTGAGTTGAGAAGATGGAAGAGGGAAAACTCCCCACGGGGGCTCAGGATCAACTGGGAGCTGGTGACTGGTCTGCTGGGCACCCTTGTCCCTCCCTGGGCACCCTGAGTCCTCGGCACACAGCTGCCTTTTCACTGCATTGTCTCTGGGGGACGGATGCTGACGGCAGCCAGGCCATCCACCCAGGCTTTGAGAAATGGCAAATCCTGGGACCACTGCCCCAAAACACGGGAGAGGACAACCCGCATTCTCACACTGTGGCCGGAAACACAGCCTGGGATGGCCACGCTCATGAGTCTTGGAATCCGCCCAGTGCCCTGGCCTCGGCCGTACTGCGGTCTCTCCCAGGACTGACTGACCCATTCTCACTGCACGGCACAGGACGGGGAGAGGGCAGCGCAAGGGGACAGCTTGGGGGCGTTTGCCCGGGAATCCACATCCAAGCCTACCCTGGTGTTCAGGAAAGCTGTGCCCTGCCATGTCCTCCCGTGGGTACCCAGAAGGGCTGGACACCGCGGGAGGGCTGGCTGGGAGGACGGGACTTTCGTTCTGTGCAGATCCGTCCACTTTCTCTGCTGTGAAACCACGCCATTGGTCTTCAAACTTGGCGGATAGACTTTCCGGCCAAGATAATATCCTAGCAACCTCTCAGGGTGACCGGGACACCCGTGGTTAGAGTTGCAAAGTTGTTTACATTGAGTTTTATGGCATTTGAGGGAACTTGGCGGTTTCAAGCTGGGAGGATGGGTGTTCAGAACTTCCAAAAGTCAATCCTGGGGCAGCGGGGCCTGAAAGCAGATCGGCTGACTTTTCAGGAACCTGAATCTCTAAACTTTCCACTCACCCCCGGGAGTCTGTCTGGAGGATGCTGGGAGGGGGGAGTCTGTGTCTTCTCTGTGGAGATGCGTCTCCTGAGAGAGGCCGTGGACACGCACCTCACTGGCTCTGCCTCCCCGAGCTGTAGGTGCCGGGCTCGTGGCTTCTGGGGCCTCGCTAGGAAATGTATATGTGTGTGTGAGTGTGTGTGCGAGTGTGTGTGTGTCTGTGTGGCGGGGACGGGGGTATGCCTGGGGTTGGATCAGACAAAGAAGCCAAAAGTTCTGAAAATTTTGTGTTATTGTCTGTTTATTTTATATTGAGGTATAGTTAATGTACAACGTTATATATGTTTCAGATGTACGACATAGTGATTCATAATTTTTATTTTTTTAAATTTTATTTTATTTATTTATTTTTTATACAGCAGGTTCTTGTTAGTTATCTACTTTATACACATTAGTGTATATATGTCAATCCCAATCTCCCAAATCATCCCACCACCACCCTGCCCCTGCGTTCCCCCCTTTGTGTCCATACATTTGTTCTCTATATCTGTGTCTCTATTTCTGCTTTGCAAACCAGTTCATCTGTATCATTTTTCTAGATTCCACATATATGCATTAATATACGATATATATATATATATTTTTTGCGATACACGGGCCTCTCACTGCTGTGGCCTCTCCCGCTGCGGAGCACAGGCTCTGGACACGCAGGCTCAGCAGCCATGGCTCACGGGCCCAGCCGCTCCGTGGCATGTGGGATCCTCCCGGACTGGGCACGAACCCGCGTCCCCTGCATCGGCAGGCGGACTCCCAACCACTGTGCCAGCAGGGAAGCCCACGATATTTGTTTTACTTTTTCGGACTTACTGCAGTCTGTGTGACAGTCTCTAGATGCATCCACATCTCTACAAATGACCAAATTTCGTTCCTTTTTATGGTTGAGTAATATTCCATTGTATATATGTACCACATCTTCTCTATCCATTCGTCTGTCGATGGGCATTTAGGTTGCTTCCATGACCTGGCTATTGTAACCAGAGCTGCAATGAACATTGAGGTGCATGGTGTCTTTTTGAATTATGGTTTTCTCAGGGTATATGCCCAGTAGTGGGATTGCTGTGTCATATGGTAATTCTATTTTTAGTTCTTTAAGGACCCTCCATACTGTTCTCCATAGTGGCTGTATCAATTTCCATTCCCACCAGCAGTGCAAGAGGGTTCCCTCTTCTCCACACTCTGTCCAGCATTTGTTGTTTGTAGATTTTCTGATGATGTCCATTCTAACTGGTGTGAGGTGATACCTCATTGTAGTTTTGATCTGCATTTCTCTAATAATTAGTGATGTTGAGCAGCTTTTCATGTGCTTCTTGGCCATCTGTATGTCTTCTTTGGAGAAATGTCTATTTAGGTCTTCTGCCCATTTTGGGATTGGGTTGTTTGTTTTTTTAATATTAAGCTGAATGAGCTGTTTATATATTTTAGAGATTAATCCTTTGTCTGTTGATGCATTTGCAAATATTTTCTCCCCTTCTGAGGGTTGTCTTTTCGTCTTGTTTATAGTTTCCTTTGCTGTGCAAAATGTTTTAAGTTTCATTAGGTCCCATTTGTTTATTTTGGTTTTTATTTCCATTACTCTAGGAGGTGGGTCAAAAAAGATCTTGCCATGACTTATGTCAAAGAGTGTTCTTCCTATGTTTTCCTCTAAGAGTTTTTATAGTGTCCGGTCTTACATTTAGGTCTCTAATCCATTTTGAGTTTATTTTTGTGTATGGTGTTAGGGAGTATTCTAATTTCATTCTTTTACATGTAGCTGTCCAGTTCTCCCAGCACCACTTATTGAAGAGACTGTCTTTTCTCCATTGTATATCCTTGCCTCCTTTGTCATAGATTAGTTGACCATAGGTGTGTGGGTTTATCTCTGGGCTTTTTATCCTGTTCCATTGATTTATATTTCTGTTTTTGTGCCAGTACCATATTGTCTTGATGACTGTATCTTTATAGTATAGTCTGAGGTCCAGGAGTCTGATTCCTCCAGCTCCGTTTTTTTCCCCTCAAGATTGCTTTGGCAGTGATTCATGGTTTTTAAAAGTTATATTCAATTTATAGTTTTTAAAAAATATTGGTTATATTCCCTGTGCTGTACGGTATATCCTTGTAGCTTATTTATTTTATACAAAGTAGTTTGTATCTCTTAATCCCCTACCCATCTCTTTCCCCTCCCCTTTTCCCTCTCCTCACTGGTAACCACTAATTTGTCCTCTGTATCTATGAGTCTGTTTCTTTTTTTCTTATATTCACTTGTTTGTGGTATGCTTTAGATTCCATATATAATAACATACAGTATTTGTTTTTCTCTGTCTGACTTATTTCACTTAGCATAACACCCTCCAAGTCCATCCATGTTGTTGCAAATGGTAAGATTTCATTCTTTTTTATGGTTGAGTAGTATTCCATTATATATATTATATATATATATATAATTATCTTTTTTTAAAAATTTGAGCCATCATTGTGAGAGAGAAGTTGTTTTTCATTGTGATTTTGATTAACATTTCTCTAATGACTCATGATATTAAGCATCTTTTCATGTGCTTATTGACCATTTATATGTCTTCTTCGGAGAGATATCTATTCAAATACCTGTCTTTCTAAATTGGATTGTCTTGTTATTGTTGAGTTATATGAGTTTTTTATGTATTCTAGAAACAAGTTCCGTATCAGATATATGATTTACAAATCTTTTTCTCCTGTTCTGTATGTTGTGTTTCCATTTTCTTGATGATATTGCTTGCAACACAAAAGTTTTTGATTTTGATGAAGTCCAATTTATCTATTTTTTCTTTTGTGGCTTGTGTTTTTGGTGTTGTATCCAAGGAGGCTTTGCCTAACCCAAGGTCATGAAGATCTAGTCCTATATTTTCTTCTAGGAGTTTCATAATTTTAGCTTTTACATTTAGGTCTATGATCCATGTTTAGTTAATTTTTGTGTATGGTGTGAGGAAAGGGTTCAACTGAATTCTTTTGCACATGGATATCCAGTTGTTCCAGTGCCATTTGTTGAAAATATTATTCTTTGCCCATCAAATGGTCTTGGTACACTTGCCAAAAATCAAGTGGCTATAAATGTGAGGGTTCCTTCCGGACTCCCTATTCTGTCCCACCAGTCTATCCTCATACTAGTGCCACACTATATTATTACTGTAGCTTTGTAGCAAGTTTGAAATCAGGAAGTGTGAGTCTTCCAACTTTGTTCTTCCTTCTCAAGATTGCTTTGGTTATCCTGGGTCCATATGAATATTAGGATCAGCTTGTCAATTTCTGAAAAAATACAAAAACAAAACCCAGGTTTGATTTTGAGAGGCACTGCATCGAGTTTGTAGATTAATTGGGGGAATATTGCCATCTTAATGCTAAATCTTCTGATGGATGAACATGAAATGTCTTTCCGTTTATTTAGAACTTCAACTTCTTACATTTCAACACTTTTTATAGGTTTCAGTGTACAAGTCTTGCACTTCTTTCATTAAATTTCTTCCTAAGTATTTTAGTCTTCTTGCCGCTATTACAAATAGTGTTGTTTTCCTAATTTTATTTTCATATTGTTCATTTCTAGTATGTAAAAATACAACTGACTTTTTGTATATTGACCTTGTCTCCTGACACACTCATGAACTTTATTATTAGTTCAAATAGTTTTTTTAGTGGATTCCTTCCTAATTTCTATACACAAGATCATATCCACTGTGAGTAGAGAGAGTTTCACTTCTTTTATAATCTGGATGGCTTTTATTTCTTTTTCTTGCCAAATTGCTCTGGCTAGAACCTCTAGTACAATGTTGAATCAAAGTCTTTGGTTTTTTCCTGATCTTAAGAGAAAAGCATCCAGTCTTTCATGATTAAGTTGATGTTAGATGTGAGTTTTTCACAGATGCCCTTAGTGTGTTGAGGAAATTCCATTCTATTCATAGTTTGTTGAGTATTTTCATCATGAAAGCGTGTTTTGTTAAGTGCTTTTCCCACATCTATGAAGATGAACTCGTGGTTTTATCTTTCATTCTAACAATGTGGTGTATTACTTTGATTGATTTTCATATGTCAAACCAACCCGGAATTCCTGGGATAAGTGTCATGTGGTCATACTGTATAATTGTTTTATATGTTTCTGGTTTTGACTTGCCAGCGTTTCATTGAGGGTTTTTGCATCTCTATTCGTTAGGGTTTGTAGTGTTCAGTAATATTCTATTTCAGATTCTTGCATGGTCTATGGTTTTCAAAATTTTGTCCTATCTTTATTGAATTTAGTATCAGTGTTACACTAGCTTTTTCTAAACATTTTTGAAACTTTTCTACTTTTTCCATGCCCTGGAACAATTTAAACGGTATTGGAATGATCTGTTCCCTAGAACTGTGTTAGAATTCCCATCTGAAATAACACAGCCTGGTGCTGTCTTGGCACGAGCTAGAGCTATCTATTTAAGAATGTCATTTTTTTTTATGGTAATTGGGTCATCGTCTCTTCTCTGTCTCATCTGGGCTTAAGTCTTATAATTTATATTTTCTTAGAAAGGATCTGTTTCATCCAAGTCTACAGATTTATTTGCATAGAGTTGATCAAAGCATTCTTTTGTGGTTCTTTCCAGTTTCTCTGTCAGTGTTTCTCTATTTGTATTGTCTTATTCTGTATGTGTATATGTTCTCCCTTTTTCTTGATTAATTTCTCTGGTTTAACTACCTTTTTCCCTCCAAAGAGTCAGCTTGGCAGAAACTCTCTTGGGATGACGCTTCAGTTGGAGACCCACCCTGCATGGTCCTCTGGTCCTCCCTCTTTCCTTCTGGAGGTGTCAGCCCTGCATAGTGGTCTGAAGCCTCTTTGCTCCTTCGCCCGCTGCGTCCTTCAATAAACCTCTTCTAGGTCAAGTCTTAGCTTTGCATCTGGCTCTTGGCAGACGCAAACAAGCCCCTATCGTTTCCTGGCTGCTGTGTGGACAATGGACTAGAAGGGGTGGGAAGGGAGGTAAGGCCGTCTGCTTGGCTGTTGCCGTGGTCGGGGAGCACAGGGACCCTGGCCTGATCCTAGAAAGTGGGGAGCAGGAGGGGGCATATAGTAAGGGAGGGTCTAAGAGCTGTTTAGGATCAACGGGACTTGGGCACATAACTGCATGGCTTCCATTTTACCATTTATTGCTTTCGACATTCCTTCTCAGGACCACAGGAATCGGGCAGAACTACACATCTGAAGGCAGAGTTGGAATGCTTATTCACAATCTCTCGACTTGCCCTTAGTTCCCTTCCCTGCAGGAGGGTCTGACTAGCTCTGTTGAGGTCTGGACAAAACGTCCGACCCAGGATGCCAGCTGCGTGGCCAGCAACTCACCTTCCCCCCAAAGATGCTAAAAGAAGGAAAAATCAAGCAAAACCTGACACTTTGCAGGTGGGTTTTGTGCTGTTTGTCTTGGGTTGGTTTTTGTTTGTTTGTCTTTTGGCCGTCCTGTACATTTTCTCTTTTAGGAAATAAAATGTTCTGGTGAGAGGGAACCTCAGAGATCATCTTAGCAGAGAAGGGAAAGGGGGAGGCCAGGTGGAGAGTGTTCCTGCTGTCCAGGACCCTCTGTCTGGCAACTCTAGGTTAATCTATGTTCTACATTAGACCCTCTCCCCAAATTGTGCTTGAACCAAGAGCTCCGGGTCTACACACTGTTTTCACACCCTGTGGCATGCTGATAAGGAAACCGAGGGGCTATCTGAGATCTGAAAGCAAGTGCAAGGCTGAGCTGGGAACCCTGGTGTCCCGCCTCCCCCCTTCACCTTCCCCCAGCCAAGGTGAGCAGGCTCAGGTGTGCAGGCTCAGGTATGCGGGCTCAGATGTGCGGGCTCAAGAGTGGTTCCTGCACGGGGCGCACATGCAGTGAAAGCAGATGCAACACGTCAAGCAGGTGGTCACCTGTCCAAGGTGTTAAGGTTCACCAGGTGTGCCCTGCTCCTGGCATTAAGGTTCACCAGCTGAAGTTAGGCCACAGAAGTTGAGCTCATTGCAGGCAAATGCGGTGTGCCTGACTCTGAGCCCCCCTCAGGGCTGAGGGAGGAGCAGGTAGGTGGGTTCTAACCCAGAGGACCAGAGGCCTTACAGGACACCTGACCTGAGGGCCCATCTCTAGTGGTTTCTGACCCGCCCCTCCCTTTTTTCATTGTCTTGCATTCGCTCTACAGGTAGCACAGTCAGGCCTGAGCTGGCTCCTGGGTGTCTGGGTGAACGTGCTCACAGAATAGGGCCAGCCAGACCCAGAAACTGAGTACACATCAGAGCACTGAGTCCCCCCAAATGCCAGGGCGCCCTGGGGGTGCACGCACACACACAGGCACCTCCTGGGCTCTTTTTACGGGCCCGGGTCCTGGGGACCACCAGGGGGACAGTCACAGGAACCAGCTTATCGAACAGACTGGCCTCCTGAGGTCCTGGGAAAGGATTTTGTTTTACCCACAACTCTTCAAACAGTCCTGTCAGAAGTCCCCTCCCTGACTGGCGGTCAGGTGTGGATTTTTCGTGAAGCTAATGCAACTCCAATCTCAGGTCATCTTACTTGCCAGGGGCTTCCAAGGGCCCAGGAGGGAATTGGGCGTTGTGTTTACAAGGTCATGTGTTTTTGTAAAGTTTGCAAAAATAAGCGATTTCTATGTGGCGGACATACTCTAGGGTGACGGGGGTGGTCCCAGTGTGTCACACCCTTGCATAATTCCCTTCCTTCAAGCCTGGGCAGACCCTGTGACCTGTTTCTGCTGGATAGAATACGGCAAAGCTGATGGACTACCGTGTCCGTGAGTACGGTAAGTTACAGGGCCAAGGCGAAGGGATTCTGCAAAAGTCATTAAAATTCCAGACCACTTAACTTTGAGTTCTTTGAAAGATGGGCTTGGGTGGGCATGACCTAGTCAGGCAAGCCTTTGAGAGGGCCCGGGCCTCTGGTGAAGTCAGAGGCTGTCTCTTGCTGGCTTTGAGAAAACCAGCTGCCCTGAATCCTAGAGCAGCAAGGAAAGGAAGCCGCTGGCAACCTGAGTGCGCTTGGGGGCTCCTCTCCCTGGGGCAGCCTCCAGATGAGAACGCAGCCTGGCCAACACCTTGACTCCAGCCTAAGACCCAGGCAGGGGACCTGGCTAAGCTGCTCCTGGATTCCTGACCCAGGGAAATTGTCAGATTACACATGGGTTTTTTTCTAAGCGGCTTAACTTGTGGCAGTGCGTTAGGTATTAATAGACAACAAATTCCTTATATATTCTTTTTTTTTTAATTAATTAATTTATTTATTTGGCTGTGCTGGGTCTTAGCTGTGGCACTCGGGATCTTCACTGCAGCAGGTGGAATCTAGTTCCCTGACCAGGGAACGAACCCAGGCCCCTGTATTGGGAGCGCGGAGTCTTGACCACTGGACCACCAGGGAAGTCCCAACAAATTCCTTCTAGTGATATATTCTTTTTCTTCAAGTGTTCCTCCACCAAATGTATAAGCTTCGGGTCCCCTAAAATCCTTGATGCTGTAGCTTTCTGGTGCCTTTCGGCCATAGGAGTAGTCTTACTTCACCCACGACGACTGCCTTTCAGAGACGAAAATGTCCCGTCTGGTCCACAGAAAAAGTTCAGTCTCTCAACCAGGTTAAGTCTTCTCTCCCCAGACTCAGGGCCACCCTGGCTCAGGCCCCTGCAGGGAGGAAGGGCTGTGGCCAAAATGTTGAAAGGGCAGGTGAAGCTCTCTGTGAGTGTCCTGGGGCTGCTGAAACCAACAACCACAGTCTGGGAGCGCTTATGAAAGCAGAAGTGATTCCCTCTCGGTTCTGGAGCCAGAAGTCTGTGATCAAGGGCGTCGACAGGGCTGCATCCTCACAGAAGGCTCTATGGGAGGGTCCTTCCTGCCTCTTCTGAGGGCCCCAGGTGATCCCTGGCTTGTGGCCAGATCCCTCCAGTCTCTGCCTTATTGACACCTGGTCTTCTCCCCTTGTGTGTCTGTGTCTCAAACCTCCCTCTCCTTTCTCTTATAAGGACCCCAGTCCTTGGATTTGGGGCCACCCTAAATCCACCATGATCTCAAGATCTTTAACTTAATGATATCTGCACAGACCCTTTTTCCAAATAAAGTCACCTTCACAGGTTCTGGGGGTTAGGCTGTGAATGGATCTTTTGGGGGGGCCACTGTTCAGCCCCCTACTGTCACTTTCAGCGTCCTTTCCGGAAGTGAACGAGGAACCAAGTGTGGGGCAGGGTGAGATGTGAAGTGAAAGGTAGAGATGGAGAGGGCAGGGAGGTGCCCGGTGGAGAGGGTGTTGGGAAGGCACCTGCAAGGGTGACATTTAAGCCCGGACTGGACGGCTGAGAAGGGACCACCCCGTGAAGAAGAGGCAGGGAGACTGTGGGCAGAGGGGCCCCCGCCACTGAAGGCCTGGGGTGTGAGGGCTGAGGGCCCGGTGTGTCCGGAGGGTGGCAGGTGCAGAGGGTGGCGGGGAAAACTGTGGCCTGGCCAGTTCGGACTGTGCCGCAGAGGAAGCAGCCGTTCACCAGTAGCCGGGAGGCGTGGAGGGGCGTTTCCAGGGACGAGATCCTGTGCTGGGGTGGTCCGGCAGTCTCCTGTGACCCTGGATATGCCACCTCGCCTGTATTTCACCACCGGGCCCTGTTCCTGCTGGATGGGGGGACCAGCGTTGCAGGGGTCCTGGGAGGGTCAGGCTGGGTCCCCCTTCATCCGCCTGGAGCCCTGATGAGAGTTGCGTGAAGCAAAGTTTGAAGCCAGGCAGCTCTGTGGGGTGTTTGATGAAGACTTTAGGGCATCAGAAATCATTATTGGAGGCACAGCCGCCCGCTCTGTGTGGCTCAAGACACAGCCTCGTGCGGGCCTCTGCTGCACCGCAGGCCACACCCAGGGAGCCTGGAGCCTGGCCAGAGTGTTCCCTTTTCCTGTGGCCCCTAACCGTTGGACCATCCTACCAGGCATGGCCCAGAGCCCTCCGTGTACGGGGCTGTGTCTAGAGTCTTGCTCCCCAGGCCTGGCACCACAGAGCGACACAGTAACAGGGTATCAAAAATCGTGGCGATTTTAACGGGTTTTTCTGTTAGACGGTGGATGCTGGGCTTCTGTTCCTTCGTGCCAGGGTCCTGATTGGGTCTTGTGGTCACATCAAAGCAAGAGGTGCATGAAGTCCTGTCATCTTAGGGCTCACCTAAGGGGGGGATGGGGGACAGTAGACAAATGAATAGATAATCCGCTGGGAGAGGGAGGGCATGCGGGGGGGAGCAGACCTGGGTGTATCCCTGGGGGGGGGGGGGGCGTCGGGAGGCCTCTCGGAGGTGACAGAGCAGGGCTCTGTGACATCTGGGGCACTGGGAAGGACATTCCAGGCAGGGGTGCTGTGAGGTTGGGTGGGGTGCCCACTTGGAGGGAGGTAAGGTGGAGCTACACGCAGGAGAAGCAGAGAGACCCACCTGGGGGGCCTGGGCCTGGGCCCCTGAGAGGGGGTCCCGAGGATGCTGGGCTTCCATCCAACAAATGTCCCTTTCACTTAAGGTGGCCCCAGCTGCTGTCTGAAATGATGAGCCCAACTGGGACAGTGGGGGGCAGGGGTGGCGGCGCCCCCCCAGGAGTTTGCAGCCCAGATAGACCAGCGTGAGTCCCACTTCACCTGGCCGTGCCGTGGGCTCGGGAGGGAGCTGGCTGAGCCCTTAGTGTGTGGCTCTGTGGGGAGAGGGAGGGCGCAGGACCCCAGGCCTGGAGGGTGGGACCCTGAAGCCAGGCTGCCGGTGGAGCTGGGGCTGCCGTGGGAAGGGGCCTAGCTCTCTGGGACCCGGGCCCCCACTGGAAGTGGGATCATCCCCAGAGAGACCCTTGGCTGGTCATGGCAAGGTGGAGGCTGGCTCCCCGACTCTGAGACCCCTCCCCAGGTTGCACAGCAGTGGGGATGGGGCTCATGGCCACCTCAGGACACAGCTCCCACCTCCCTCAGCAGAACAGCCAGCTGTCAGGGCCGAGGGCTTTGGAGCCAGTGACGGCGGTTCAAATCCCTGCTCCCCGAGAATGACCAGCTGGCAGCCTGGGGTGAGCGCCTTCCATCCTGCTGAATCTTGCTTTTCTCCTCTAACGGGGGAGCTGAGGGGTCAAAAGCTAGCCCCCCGGATCCTGGCTGTGTGACCTTGGGCCATTTACACCACCCCCATCTCTCCCCAACCCCCCAGGGCTTTATTTTCTTGAGTGAGTATTAAATGTGTCAATATACCAAGAGTGCCAACCCCTATGTTCACAGCTGCGTTATTACAATAGCCAAGACACGGAGGCAAAACCTAAGTGTCCACAGGTAGATGAGTGGATGGAGAAGATGCGGTACATAGATACAATAGAACGCTACCCAGCCGTAAAAAGGAAAGAAATGATACCACTTGCAGCAACATGGATGGACATAGAGATGGTCATACCAACTGAAGTAAGTCAGAAAGAGAAAGGCAAATACCATATGATATAGCTTATATGTGGAAGCTAGAATATGACACAAATGAACTTATCTATGAAAGAGAAGCAGACATAGAGAACAGACTTGTGGTTCTTGTATATATATATATATATATATATATATATATATATATATATATATATATATATATACGCCAAAGGTGCTTAGAACCCTGTTTGGTGACAAGAGTTTGACTACTTGTAGCTATGAGCGTCAGTGCACAGGGTGAGCCAGCCACTGCCCTGACGACCCAAATGTGGAGGGCTTAACACCGTGGAGATTATTTCTCTCTCATATCACAATCCCGTGCAGGAAGGTGAAGGACAGAGGGTCTGATCCACAAAGTCATTTTGGGATCCAGGCTCCTTCCAGCTTGTGGCCCTCTTAGGGCTTCAGAATCTTCCTCTTGGGTCCTCTGCAGATGGGGGATTCCAGGGAGGCTCCTCTGGGCCGGAATCTCCACCCACAGGCTGAGGCCACGCTAAGTGCAGGGAGGCTGGGACACGTGGGCCGGCTCTGTGTCCAGAAGGAAAGAGGCCAGTCTGTCTTAGCCGTTATTGCTCTTACATCCTGCAGCAACTGGATCACCAGGGAAGGTGAGCGGCTGGAAGGGTCTGCGAGGGCCTGGCAGGCGAGCGTGTTAATCATCCTTCCGGTTACATCCGAATTGGCTTTGCCATCCCGGAGCGAGGCTACAAAGGGAAGCTCAGCCCTCACAGGGCTCCCCGGCGGCTCCCCCCCACGAGGAGTATGTACAATGTATGTCACCAGCCACCTCTTTTAAACTCCTTAATCTTATTATTCCTTGGTGGGAAGGCTTGAACATTCTTTTCGTATTAAAAATAATAATAATAAAGCCTGACAAGTTTCTTAAATAGCTTTCTGGTTTTTTTACCCTTGGTCTCCGGGAGGACCATTTCCTGCTGGGGCCAAGGATGGGGTCCCGCTGGGTGTCAAGGGAGTGAAAGCATTTCTCAAACAGGGTCTTCTGGCCCACTTGCTGCCAGCCCAGGGGACAGAGCTCAGGCTGTCTGCACAACTGAAGTCCCAGGAAACGCCTTGCCCCCTCCAATCCCCCTTCCCACCTACTGTAGAAGGTTCCAGGCTGTGCAGAGGCACTTGCTAAAATGCAGATCTCCAAGCCCCACCCCAGTTGCCCTGATGCAGGTAGTCAAGCAGGAGAGGAATCTGAATTTTTAGCAGGTGCCCGGGAGACGCCAAGCGATCTGTCCGCGGCCTGGAATCTGGGAAGCCGGGCTGTGGAGGACAGCGGGATGAGTCAGACACAGCCCTGCTTCTGGGACCATGACTGTCTGGCAGGAAAGGTAAGACAGGACCCCTATCGGCTGAAAAAAAAAAAAAAAAGCACAACCGAAAAGTTGTTTATGTTTTATTCAGCGGACTTGCTGAGAACTCAAGCCCCAGAGGCAGCCTCTCAGACAGCCCTGAGGAACTGCCCCAGAGAGGTAGGGGCGAAACCGGGATGTACAGGGGGTTTTGAAACAGAAACCAGGCAGTTGGTCCATCAAGAGATTACTGTTAATTAAAGAAAACTCAGACATCTCAAGTTAAGGAATTTAGCACTTTTTTTAAGTCTGGGAAGATGCAAGAGTCTGGGTTGATTGAAATCATCCCTTTGATAAGCAGGTCAGCTATCTAGGGCCAGCATCCCGCTTTGCTCCATCCTGAGTCCTTTCAGGGTGCACAGTGGGGTGTCGCGGCTGCAGTGGCTGCTGTCTTGACGGCTGCAGCATCCTTTGTTTCCCAATATGGGGGCGACATTCTTTCGTCCACACCCCAGTCAGAAGCACCACGTGGGAACAAGGCTAAGGGCAATGGCCCGTGAGCAGAACCTGGCTTTTCCAGCTGCATCCGGGGCCCTGTGCGTTCTGGTGTTGTGTCTTTGTGGATTCCCTTTTACAGATGTGAAGACAGGATTCTTGAAGGCCAGTCACCCGGTCCAGTCACCCGTAAGCAGTGGAGCGGGACTCGAGTCCCCAGATACCACCATCTCTTGGGCCTAGAACTCAGACTGTCCGATGCATGAGCTGCCGTTGAAGGTGGTGACGTGTGTGCCTCTCTCCTCCGGGGGCTGCACACGTGGCTACCTGTCTGAGCCGAGGAGCCAGCTGGCGCCATGCAGGTCCCTCCAGAGGCCACACTGATCCCCACCTGCATCTTTAAAAAGTTTTGAGTCAAATTCACATAACATAAAATTAATCATTTTCAGGTCAACAGCGCAGTGGCATTGTGTGGTATGACCACCATCTCTATCAGGTTCAAAACATTTTCATTACCCCCAGAGGAAACCCCACACCTATTACGTAATCGCTCCCCGTTTTCTCTAACCCCAAGCTCTGGCAGCAACCCTCAATCTGCGTCTGTCTCTATGGATTTGCCAATTCTGGATGTTTCATAGAAATGGGATTGGGCGACGTGTGGTCCTTTTGAGTCCGGCTACTTTCACTGAGCAGAACGGTTTCCAGGGTCATCCCTGCCGTAACGGTGCCAATGTTTCATTCCTTCCCATGGGCACTCTTGCTTCCTACCCCTGGAGAGCAAGGAGCTGCCCTGGGGAAGACGGCTCGGCAGGCGGGATGCTGCCCCCCGGGGGGCGGGGAGGGAGTTTTCTTTAGACCCAGGCCTCTGTCCTGGCTTCTTCTGCCCACCCCCAGGTGAGCCCAAGGAACAGGAAAGCACAGATGCATCTCTGATGTAGAGGAACATGGGGCAGCAAATGGATCACGGCAAGCCTCGAGCTGGGATCTGACTCCGTCCTTTCCTCCAGCCCCGGAGGTTGTGCATTGGCCTTTTATAAATAACCTCGCTGGATTTTGTTTGAAAGCACCATGTGTGTGTGTGTGTCGGAGGGGGGCGGGTTGCTCCAGGCTCTGCTTATCCTTCAAACCAATTTCCTCCTGAAACAGTCTCAGCCTGGGCAGGGATGCTTGTCTGGTGTAGGGTGACTGCCTTCCCACCAGACCTGGTGTTCAGACTCCAACCAAAGCCGGTCCCTGGTACTGGGGAGACAGAGCTGGATCCTCACTTCCCAGATGAGGGCCCACGGCATCCTCCTGTCCCGTGGAACAGGGAAGTTGCCTCCCTGCCCCTGCTCCTTTCCTTCTATAATCTTGTCCAGGGCAGCCCTTCAATCCCACAGTCCCGGCCCCGGGCAGGATGTCAGAGCTGCACCCACCCCCTGCACCCAATCCCTCTGCATCTTCCCGTGTTTTGAGAACTGTGATGGGTCTGGAGTGAGATGAGCACATCTTGGTGCCTGAAGACAGGCCTGGCTGGTGGGAATTCTCATGCAGGAGCACCTTCCTGTCGCTGCCCTTTCCGGGGCCCCTGATGGACCACAGGTTCTGGCCAGTCGTGAGGCGTGACCCCCCGCACTGATGACAGGAGGAAACCATTTATCATCACGGAAGGATCTGGCTCCTGGCGTGTTTATCCAGAGGAAGGAAATAAGCCCTTTTCATCTCCTCCGAGCGGTGTCTGGCCCACTCGGCCGTCCGATCTGTCAGCGGGGGGAATTTTAAATAACGTGTCCTGTGTTTGTCGGTACCTGTTTTGTGTCTGCCTCGGAGCTCTCAGCTCATCACTTCCTGGGTGTTGCACTTTATTGCCACTTCCTCCTTTAAATAAACTCCGTCATAAATTTAATGCTTGTCAGAGCCGAGTTTAGAAATCTGGGCCAGCCACATGCGCCGGCGAGGCAGGGCTCTCTCCTCAGGCCGGCGTCCAGTGTGGCCGACGTGGGACACCTGGGGGAGTGCGGGATGCCGGCTGCGATGGCTGCTGCGGTCGGACAGGCTTGGGGAGGATGTGGTTTGTTTTTCCACATTTCGAAGCCAGGGAACTAGTGAAAAATCTCACCTGGCAACTGGCACGGAAATTGCTGGAGGGCAGTCGCACAAACCCAACAGCCTGTGTCAGTCTGCATCTCGTGGCCAACAAGATTGTTGCGCTAAGAGTGCCTCCCATGGTGTTCATACCCAGGCAAAGTGACAGAGGAGTGAGGCCATAAGACTAGCAGCTTCCCATCCAAACATCCATCTATCAAACATCCATCCATCCATCTACCCATCCATCAAACCTCCATCCATCCATCCATCTACCCATCCATCCATCCATCTAGCAAACACCCATCCATCCATCTATCCATCCATCCATCCATCCATCCATCCATCCATCTATCCATCCATCCATCCATCCATCCATCCATCCATCTACCCATCCATCAAACCTCCATCCATCCATCCATCTACCCATCCATCCATCCATCTAGCAAACACCCATCCATCCATCCATCCATCCATCTATCCATCCATCCATCCATCCATCCATCCATCCATCTACCCATCCATCAAACCTCCATCCATCCATCCATCTACCCATCCATCCATCCATCTAGCAAACACCCATCCATCCATCCATCCATCCATCTATCCATCCATCCATCCATCCATCCATCCATCCATCCACCTACCCATCCATCAAACCTCCATCCAGCCATCTAGCAAACATCCATCCATCCATCCATCCATCCATCTACCCATCCATCAAACCTCCATCCAGCCATCTAGCAAACATCCATCCATCCATCCATTCATCCATCCATCCATCCATCCATCCATCTATCTACCAAACATCCAGCTACCTAACCGTCCATCCACTGAGGCGCTGTCATCTCACATGTCCCTATGGACTGGACACCTTGCAGCCCCAAGAGAACAATGCCCCAGGGAACCCCTTGTCTGTGGGTAGAGGGGACTTTGGTCTTGGGGGTGATGGGGGATCTTGGGGAGTTAGGGGGCAGCTTCCAGGAGGAAAGAGATGCCCCATGCTACTGCAGCTCTTGAAGAGGGTGGGGTTCAAAGAATGAATCCCTTTCTGCCCCCACCCACCACCTGCTATCTCACAGGTCCAGGGTAACCAGAGTTAACGGCGGGTTCTCCGTATCTGCTGCATTAGTGTCCTGGGACTCTCAAAACAAAGTACCACAAATGGAGTGGCTTAAACAACAGAAATTTCTTCTTTCATGGTTCTGGAGGCTTGAAGCCTGAGGTCAAGGTGTGGGCAGGGCTGGTGCTTACCCCTAAGCTGCTCGGGATGGCGCATCCAGGCCTCTCTCCTGGATCCTTCTGGCTCCTTTCCTCATGGCTGTGTCATGCCAGTCTTCACATGGGCTCTCCCTGTGTGAGCGTCTGTCTCCGTTTTCCCTCGTTATAAGGACACCACTCATATTGGCTTAGGGGCCACCATGCCCCAGTACGACCTCATCTTAGCTAATTACATCTGCAACGACCCTATTTCCAAATAAGGTCATATTCTGAGGTAATGGGGGTTGTGGGGTTGTGGGTTGTGGGGACACATTTCAACCGTAACATCTGCAGACGTTAAAATCCCTCTTAGCGTGGAAAGGGGCCGCTAAGCACCCTGACCCTCTGTTGCCCTCCGACGCCCCCTCACACGGGCCCCTAGAGGAGCAGGTCCTGGCCACCAGGAACTACACAACCCCGCTCGGGGTCGGGGTCAGGGTCAAGGTCAGGGTCAGGGCGTTCACATCCCTGTGGGACCTCAGTCCAGGTACCCTGCTAAGTCCAGAGGCCTCTTGCAGGGAAGGCGTCAGGACATGATCAGGGCACCCAGCTCCACCTTCCACCTCCCCCAGGCCATTCCCAGCAGCCTCGGGTCCCCTGGGCCTTCTGGAGTGGCAAGTTCCCAGAACCAACCCGAGAATGCTTTTCCTAGAGCAGGTGTTTGGGGACACGCTCTGTCTGTTCTCAGGTCCCAGGCCTCCACCTGCTTCTACCTGGAGGCCGTGCAGCTCTGGGCGCCCTGAGAGTCCAGGAGCTGTGCCCAGAGCCAGCAGCTGGCTTGAGGCCACCTCGGCCTCTTAGAGAAGCAGGATGGGGGATGGTGACAGCTGGTGAGGCCACGCGGAGGAGACATCGGGGCAGGGGACAGTTAGAGGTGCTGCTGGAGCATTACCGTCAGTCTCCCTGGAGGGCACCATGCCCAAACCGAGGCTGTGGAAATAAGGAGCCGGCTTTCCACACACCCGTCATCTGGAAAGGATTGCTCAGACCCTAGTCCGGCTCTCAGGCGGGCACAGCGATGCAGACGCCTGCTTCTGGCCCCATCCCCTGTCCCTTAATCCCTAAGCACACCGGGGACTTTCCAGCCTCTGAGCCTTGGTCCCCGTGGTGCCCTGCACTCCCTGGGCGTGTGCAGTGCCACCCCTTCCGGCAGCTGAATCCACCCATCCACCCATCAGGAAGCCACGCCCACCCTCTTGTTCAGTCACATCTCTCAGCTGGACTGTGGAGCCACCGCGGGCCAGGGGCCTGGCTCTCCCAGCCCCGCTTCCCCCAGGGTCCCTGGCTGGGGGCACACAGCCGAGAGCGCTGGTCAAGGGCTCAGCGCTCCTGTGGTCTTGGAGGCCTGCCGTGGGTGGGCAGCAAGACCAAGGCCACAGACGGGGCCCCGCAGGCCGAGAGTCCCCAGCCTGCAGCCCGCTCTCAGGGTGCCCTCTGCCCCCCTGGCCACTCCCCCTCCCAGTCTGAGCCTGGCCTCCTTCCCCTTCCTGTCGGGGTCACCGGCTATATCTTTTGAAGGGAAATACATTTATCTTCTGACAAAGGGTGGTGGTGAGTCTAGGGTCCTGAGAAACCAGGAAGCTGTGAGTGACCCAGGAACCCAGAGCCCCTTCCCCACCTGTCGGAATTGGGGAGGAGGTCAACGTCTCAGTAGCGGATCCCACAGGACAAGCATCTCATGACTGGAGGTGAGCTGTGAGCTAGAACCTCAGAGGCTGCCCTGGACTCCTCGGGCCCCTGGGGAGGCAGCTCTGCCCTGTCTCCTGGGGAGGGGGATGGAGCTCAGATATGCCTGGGGCTGCAGGACCTACCCTTGGCCAGGGACCCAGCACGGGGCCTGGACCGAGCCTTGCCTTACCTCTCCCCAGCCATGCACTGCGGGTGCAACGTAGAGATGGTCCGTCCCAGAGAGCGTGAGGACGCTTCCCACCATCTCCCACTGATGGCACAGGGCTTGGGAGGCTCACGGGCTGCAAGCTCTTTGCAGACACACTTTGTGGGGCAGGATGTGTGCATCAAGTTTCCGGGAGGTGGAGGGGGCACCACTCCTCCCCGCGCCCCTGTTGTACCCCTGCTGCACCCCTGCTGCGGCTGAGGAAACAGACGAAAAGAAAGAAAAGGGCCCAAGCTGGTCCTCCTGGGGGGGCCGGCACACGCCGGCTTGCTGGGAGCTCTGGAGAGGCTCCAAGGCTGGAGGGGGGAGGGGGACCCCGAGGGAGGACTCACCCCGAAAGGGGACCTCGGCCCAGGAGGAGCTCAGGACACAGGGAGCCTCCGGGTGTCCCTGGGGAGGAAGAACCCCGGGGGTGACGACACAGAGAGGATCCTAGAACGCTGGGGTGCCGTGTGTGTGCCCACGTGTGTGTGTGCGCACGTGTGTGAGTGTGTCGTGTGTCTGGGCATGTGTGTACGTGTGTGCGCGCACGTGTGTGGGAGCACCAGGGAGCCGGGCCAGCTAAAGTGAGAGGGCTGTGAGCAGAACATAGCTCAGGAGGGCCAGCACCCTTGGAAGCTCCACCATCCGGGCGCTAGGGCCCCCCAGTCCGCTCTGGGCGAGGCCTGGTGTGAACCAGGAGGAAAGCAGCCTAGGGGGAGGGGGGAAGCCAGGACGGGGTCAAGGAAGGGGGCTCAGGAAGGGGGTTGGGGAGCATAAAGGCCGAGGATTCCACAGCAGGGACCCAGGCCAGGAGGACGGCCCACCAGGGCCTTTCAAGGTTCTAGTCAATCCTGGGAGCCACTCCTTAGGTGGGAACAGGGACATAGTGTCTGGAAAGGGCCAGGCAGGCTTTCAGAGCCCACACCCCGCGAACCCAGAGGCCTCTGCCCTTGGCGGGTGGGGTGGATGCAGCTGGGTCCCCCAAGGAAGGCTCAGCAGCGAGGGGCAATGCTGCCCCCTGGTGGTGGAAAGAACCTCCGTCAATCGGCCTGTAACATTAAATTTTCCGTGGCAAGGCCCTCGGAGGCTGAGAAAGAAAGTGTGTTCACAGGAGACCTCCCGAGTGAGGCTGAGTGACCCAGTGGCCTTGCGTTGGGCGGTGGGGGGACATTATTACACGTCATCCTCCAACGCCCTCGAAGGCAGGGCTGCTGGCCTGTTTACAGACGCCTGGCCTGGGCCCTCTGCCTGCAGCTAACAGAATCCAGACTTAACCCCAGTCTCCCACGTGACCCCCCAGCCCCACCCTTCCCATTTACAAACGGGGAAACTGAGGCTCAGGGGGTGGAATGACCGTCCCAGACACCTGCATCGTAGGGTCACCCGTCCCCGAAGATTTCACCCTAATGGTCCAGGGCCCTAAGCAAATGCCTCGTGGGGAAGTCTTGTGGGGCGAAGGGCATGCTGCAGTGGGCCCCCAGGAAAGCCTGGAGAAAGTCCTGGCTAGCTGAGTGTTTGTGTTCTGGTGGCCAGTGCCCTGGGATCTGGAGTAATACTACCTGCCTCAAAAAACCGGTGTCAGAATAGAAATCCTCAGGAGGGCAATGCCCACGGCATGCAGCTGGTGCCTATTATTATAATAAGTCCCTTGGGCACCAACGGTGCACAGGGTTTGTGGTAGGCTGAGAAAAGGACACCCCCCCCAAAGATATCCACATCTTAATGCCCAGAACCCAGGTCACATATGTGACCTTATGCGGCAAAAGAGACTTTTTGGGTGGGATGAACTTGAAGAGTGGAGAGGCGAGCTTTTCTTGGATCCCCCAGCTGGGCCCCACGCCATCACAAGGGTCCTTACAAGAGGGAGGCGGGAGGGTCAGAGTCAGAGAAAAGATGTGTTGCTGAAGCAGAGGCTGGAGGGAGGGAGAGAGATTTGAAGACGCTGCGCTGCTGCCTTTGAAGAGGGAGGAGGGGCCCACACACCAAGGAACGTGGGCGACTCCAGAAGCTGGAGAAGGCAAGGAATGGGTTCTCCCCGGAGCCTCCCGAGGGAACCAGCCTTGCTGATGCCTCGATTTTAGCCCAGGGAGACGTCTGATGTCTAGAAGCGCAAGAGAATAAATCCGCATCGTTTCAAGTCGGTAAGACTGTGGTCATTTGTGACAGCGGCGTAGGACACGAATGCAGGTCCCGTTCTAGGAAGTGGGTTACCATCCTCTAAATGAAGGGGGTCACGAGCTCCCCCTCTGCCCAGATCCCAAAGCCAGCCCGAGGCAGTCTTGTGGGGACACTGAAGCAGCCTCAGTTCTCCCTGGCTGTCCAAGGAGGGGGCAAAGGCTGGGGGCCAGGGGCTTAGGACCCAGAGCCCCCAAAGAGCTCTTGATAGCGAGATGGCCTCGCCATGGCCTGTCCCTGCTCCTCCCAGCCAGAGCCTGCCAAGAGAGACCCAGTGGGAAATAATAGAACGTTCTTTTGGACATGTGTCCTATTTTTAAACTGTTGCTTTTTTCCCCTGTAACTTTTTGAATGTTGGAAAAGGCCTGGGAGCCACGGTCCCCAGTCTGTCTGAAATTATCTCGGGTGGCACAGGGTCCTGGCCTTTCACACCCTGTCTCCACGGCCAGCAAGCTCATCTGCCTGGCACGGAAGAGTCCTAGCCCCGCTTTGTGGAGGGAAACTCCGAGGCTCGGGAGCAGAAGTGGCTGGGCCAGCGTCACCAGGCTCATGAAGGGGCAGGGGCCGCATCCAGACCCAGGTCCCCTGAAGCTTCCGGCTTTTTCCCACGACACCATGCTGCCCCCCAGCGGTGGGTCTAGTTTTTCGGAGAGTGCTAAGCTAGCCACAGCCCCCAGGGTCAGATCCAGACCTGGAGACATGGATCGATCAGGGAATACGGTTTGTGTTGCTCGGAGCACAACGTAGGCTGGCTGGGAGCTGGCTCCCCCTGGGTCGGGGAAGCGGGGCTGGGGCATGAGGAAGCCCAGGAGTCCAGGAACCGGGTTGCAACTGATTTCCATTTGCGGCCTTAAAAGTAAAACAATGAGTGTTTCGTGTCTTTGTTCAATGCAATACTCAAGTAGGTATTGAGTCCTATTATGTGCTGGGGTCTGGACGCAGAGCAGAGAATGGTCTTGCTGTTGAGGAAAGGCACTCCAGAGGCAGCGTTATGGAGGTTGAGAGGCAGGAGGGTGACTTTCTGGGGGAAAGGCATTCCGGGCAGCCAGACCAGCAAGTGCAAAGGTCCTGAGGCCAGAACTAGCTCGCCATGCTTGAGGAACAGCGAGAAAGCCAGAGTGGCTGGTGCAGGGTGAGGGGCACATCGAGGGGGTATGAGGTAATGGAGAGGTGGGCAGGGACTAGTCGGGGGGCGTGGAGGCCGTAGTGAGGAGTTGGGAGCAAGTACTTGGGGGGTTGTTTTAAAGGGTATGTCCTTGCAGTCTGGAAGGTCGATGGAGTCACAGGCTACTTAGATTTGGGTAGGGAAGCTCTGGTGAATGCAGTCCTTTCCTCTGGCCTTGCAAAAGTAGGTTTACTGCTGCAAAACCCACCTGCAATATTGAAATTCCCACAGAAGGATGCAATTTGCTTTTCAAATCTGACCTTCTCCCGTTGCTTGCCTCCTTTTCCCCCACTGAAACCAGGTTTTCGCATGAGGCGTCATTGGATAACACGGGATTCCGTGAAAATGCAGTTTTGCTCTCGCAGAACTGGTGCTGGTGATTCTTGACAGTTCCTGATGTCGCCCCTCACCCACCCCAGCCGTGGAGCGTGGCCGGAGCCGCTCCACCTGAGGGATGTCTCCTAGGCATCCCCCGGGCGTGGGGCAGAGCCCTGTTACTCACAAGACAGCCCCGCCCCACACAGCTCCCTTTTCATCCTCCAAACCATTCTGACCCAGGGCTGTGAGCCTGCATTGGGCCGGAAGTTTCGGGGAGAACGGAGCAGGAGAAACTTCACATTCAACGTCAGAGTCCCCAGAAACAGCCTCAGCTCCTGCTTTCTGTGCACGCGGCACGGCCCAGACACCAAACTCAGCACCTTGTCCGTATTGACTACAGAATCCCCACACCAGCTCTCCTTACAGACAAGGAAACTGAGGCATAGAGCGATTGAAGGCTGAGCAGGGGTCCTGCAGACAGCGGTGCCCGCAATCTGCAGGGAGAGCAGCGTTTGCCATCCCCTCTGCCTCTTGGGTGCGGGGCACAGCACGCCGCTGCCCTGGCCACACGTCTCCGGGGCCCCAGCCCCTCGCCCCCTCCTCCCCTCCCTTCAGCCCTGGTCTCCAGGCGCTCACTCTCCCATCTCTGTTGCAGTCCCAACGGCTTAATCCTTCTTCACTTTGTCTCCTTGTTCAGATGTGCCGGGACCTCAGCTCCTCCAGGTCCAAGGAGGAGGCATCAAATGCTTGATGACATGGAATTGGTTGCCTTTGCATTATTTGTTTACTGTCATCTTCCTCCGAGCTGATGAGGCCCTGAGGGTAGGGGACCCCGTCCCCAAGGGTAGAGGCCACGCCTGTCCCGCCGACCACCATCTCCCCGGCACCTAGCACAGGCCTGGACATAGTAGGTGCCCAGTGAGTGTTTGCTGGAGGAAAGGACATGTGAACAGACATGCAAGAGTGTGCACGCATGCCCTGTCGTGGAACGTGACGTTTGCACTGTCTCGATCTTTTCAAAGAAGTTTCATGTCAGGGAAGGCTGAGGGCAGAAAGGATTAGTGAAACAACATCTAGGGAATGGTCTAGGCTCTGTGCATGAGACCAGTCTCCTATTCTGACTCCACCTTCCTTCAACTTCTTTCCCTTTTGCCCTGGCTGCTAGGAAGCTCAGAGCCAGTTTGTGTAACTCAGGGCTGAAACAGCTCCCTGGGGCCCTGGAAAGCCTACCCCTCCTCTTCCCCGCCCCGTCCCCTCTCTGCTCAACTCCTGCTTGTTCTGACTTGCTTTCTGTCTCCCTTTTATTGCCTGACACCTCCAGTGCTGTGGAGGGTGGGCAGGTGAGCAAGAGGGAGAGGCCTCGGAGGGAAGCGGTGCTGGGGGGAGGGGACAGAGGCGGGAGGCCCCACCCCTCTGGGCCAATCCTTGGTACCCTGGATTGCCCGCTGGGGCCTCCTGTACCTCCAGGAGCCAGCTCCAGAATCCAGCAAGGACATGCAGATAAGATCTCGCCAGATAAGGGATCCCTTGACCCTGGGCATGGAAGGAGACAGCAGGGCTTTAACCACGTTCTCCTGGCATCAGACTTACACGGGAATAAAAATACCAGGTGTGCTGGGTGTGGAGCCTCCAGAGAGACTTCCCAGCCTGGCACCGCCTGGCCGCCGACACCACTCAAAGGTGAAGAGCAACAGGAAATTCCAAACCTGACCCCACCCCACGTGCAGGAGAGGCGGCCTCGGAGGCGCCCCAACTCCCCCACCCCACCCCGGCCCCCACCTAACAGCTGCCTGGTCGCCCCGCGTCTCGGTTTCCGCATCTGAAAAATGGAGCCACAACAAGAGCCCCCGCCCCAGGTGGGGACGACAGAGCCTTGGAATGGACTTGGGCCAGCGGCGGGAGAGGATGTGCTGACTCAGGGTGACTCCTGGGCTCCGCTGATGCGCCCGGCTGTTCTCAGTCTGAGACCACTCTGCTCCCGGTGAGGGGACTCGTAGGGCAAGGCTGCACAGCAGGCTCCACCCCTGGATGCACTTCTGCAGCCGAGCTGGAGGCTGGGGCTGGTGGCCACAGTGCCGTGGGCTCGGGCTGCTGTCCGGCTGCCTCCCTCTCGGAGTGTGGGTGGTTCCTCACCCCTTCTGTCCTCACAACAGCTGCTTGGAAGGGCTTTCTCCATCGACTGGACTCTCCCAGCGCCCAGGCCCAGGTGGGAGAAGGGCAGACCGGGGGACCTCGGCCTGGGTCTGAGCCACAGCTGCGCCACCTGTTCCCACGGAGTCTAGCCCACATTCCCACATCTGAGTGGGGCCCCGGGAGCAGCCCCACAGAGTCGCATTCAGGGCTGTAGGGACAGGGGCTTCAGGAAGGGGGCTGATTCTGCCCGCCCCCAGCCTGGCCCAGCGCTGGGTACCTGGGGCAGCTGAGCAGACACTGTTCGCCTGTGAATGCAGGGTGCTGTCGGTGCCCCCAGTGACCCTGCCCCAGAGAGGGGGCTCTTGGAGTCCTTCCAGGCCCCCTGGCAGGTGCCCACCTGGGAGTCTCTTGGGCAGGAGTTGACACCCTCCACCCCCCAGGAGACAGAGATACCAGCAGGGGCCCTGTTTGGACAGGAGCCCCCCGGGGGATGTTCTGCCCGAATGAGGGACTCCTGGCCCGAGACAAACTGGAGATGCCCACACCGCGGTTCCAGAGACTGCCCACCAGGGGGCAGCACCTGCCTGGGGACCGGAGTCCGGAGAGGGCAGCGCTACCCCCGCCCCCTCACTCATAGACGCTGCTGGAATCTCTTGCGCGGCTGGCCCCCAGGAAGCTGGCCTCTGCCGCCAGCACGGCAGGGTTGGGGGATTGCCCCCTCCCACTCATCCCCCAACCCTGGGGCTCAGAGGGTGGTGCCCCCCTCCCGGCTCCCAGGCTTGGGGGCAGCTCTGAGGGCGAGGGGCTTCCTTCCTGCTAAGCCTCCCACAGCCCTGGACTGCCACCCAGCCCCTGGCCCCTCCGGGTTCGGGAGAAGGGCGGGAGGCCTGCCCCATACTAGGCTGGGCCACAGGTGGACCTCGGAACGCCAGGAGCCGCTCTAGAGCAGAGATCAAGGCACGTGGACGGCAGAAACGGCCTCTGGGGACCTGCTGGCAGCCTTGCCCTGGGGGGCAGGGTTGGCATGATGGGGGGCACTGGGAAGGGCCCTGGAATGGGGCTCAGAGACTTGCACTCCAGCCCAGCCTCCTGCGGGTTCCACCCAGGTCTGGAACCTCTCTGACCCTCAGGCTCCTCATGTATACGATGGGGCCAGGACAGCCTGCTCTGTGTGCCCCCTGGCAGGACACAAGAGGCGGGGCGGGGTCCCAGAGGCGCTGGCGGCATCCTGGGTCAGTTAGAGGTGTCCCTTCCTTAGCTGGACCTGGTTCTCACTCCAAAGGGTTGTTTGGAAAGCTGCAACTTGGGGCCTGAGTGGTGGCAGAAGCAGGGCCCAGCCGGGAGCAAGGTGGTTGACACTGTGCCGGGGCCACCAGTGGGAGGCGCCACCCAGCAGGGCCCCTTCTCAGCTCCCTGGCGGTTGTCGTCACTAACAGAGGCCAGATTCTCCTAAGGGCGGCAGTCACCTCCTCCCTGGGGCCAAATTCAAAGAGCTGGTCAGCCCAGGAGGCACTGCAGATGTGTGCTGCGTGTGGGGGTGAGCTCCCCGTCCGAGAGGGCAGCTCACTTCCGCTCACGGACGTTCCTCACCCCCGTCTCACTCACTCCTCACCCAGCCCTGCCAGGGCTCGGAGAGAGGCATGGGGGTTTCTCACCCCAGATGTCTGTAATGCCGCAGCCGCCCGTCCTGGGAGGCTTGAGCTGCTCTCCAGCAAGACCTCCCTCTCCAGGGCGGTACTCCCGTGCTCCAGAGTCCACACAGGCTCCCATGCCCCTCGGAGCTCCCCCGTGGGTCCCTCATAACGCACCGCGTTTAGATGTGGCACCCGGCCCTCCTCCTGCCCCTGGGCGAGCTTGTACCTCTGTCCTGGGTCCAGCACGGAGACGGTGACCCCACCCCTTTCCCCTGCCCCAGCCTCACAGCACCCTTCAAGGTGCTCCTTGAAGGGAGCCAGGCTGGATTTTAGGGTCTTGGGGGCAGTGACCCTGGAAAAAGGAATAGCAGTTGCTTTGGGCTCTGGGTTAGGCCAGAGGAGTGAGGGAAAGGACACCAGGCCAATCCCTACTGGCCAGAAGGCTGCCCGGGAGCGTGCTGCGTCCCCGGGATCTCTGTGGCGAGGCTCTCCTTCATTAGACATGTATTGAGTGCCAACTGTATACCCAGCATCCCTGAGAACAACCAAGGTACAGGCTCTGTGATCAGCCCCACACGAGGCCCCAGGGGGGCTGCTGGCACGGGGCTGGGAGGACAGGGTCAAACCGCCTGGGAAGAACAGTCGGAGGTGGAGACCTAGCAGAAGGGACGGCGGACACACAGGCCTCCCCTGGCTCTGGGCCCACTTACCTAACTTCCCACTGGCAGCCCCACAGGGGTGTCTGCCGCAAAGCCAGCTGGGCATGATCAAAGCGGATCCCAGCATCCCACCTCCAAACCTCCTTCTTCTGAGCCCCCTCCCAGCAGAAGACGCCCCATCCACCTCTTCTCTCCAGCCATGAAGCTGTGCCCCCTGCGCCACCCACCTCACCCACATTCACGGATCCCCTGTCCCCGGCGCTCGACCTCCTCGATCTTAAAAATGTCCCCAACTCACGGTCCCCACCGCCAGCCCAGGCCAGGCACCAGCATCTCCGTTTTCACAGTGGCCTTCCCAGCCCCTCGTGGGCTCTAAGGCGTCCTCCTGGCACAGGGCGGCAGGAGGGAGTGCCATGGGGTGGGGTGGGGGGAAGGGAGAGAAAGAGTCAGGGACCCCAGCAGAGGGGGCTGCCTGCATCCCCAGGCCGGTGGCCCCGGGGACTGAGGAGCAGCACTGCCTTGGGTCTACCCTCCAGCCGGGGCTGGGATGAGGACACGCTGGGCTGCATGCCCTTCTGTGCTCGTGGGCGGGAGCCCGGACTGCTTGGACACGGAGGGACAGAGGGTCACCATAGCAGCGGCCCCAGCCAATCAGGGTACTGACTCTCCCTAAACCCTGTCTGGGTCCACCCAGGCTCGCAGATGGCCCTGGCCTGACCCAGGAGAGGCCCAGATGTGGGACCCCGACCCCGGCTCACAGCTGGCCCCGCATGTTCCTCAAAGTGTCTGCTCCCTCCCGGCCATGGCAGGCAGGCCAGGCCTGTCTGGGCCGGAGAGGTTGCAGAGCTGGGCGTCTGACTCCTTCCCAGAAACTCCGGAGCTAGTTGTATTGTTTTCATGAAGAAGAGGTAGCGGCTCAGAGAGCTTAAGGGACTGGGTGGGTCACACAGCATGTTGGGGGCAGACCCGGGACCTGCCCAAGCTGGGAATCTGAAGTCCAGGACACCTGCTGCCCATCTGGCCTGCTGAGTGATGGAGCCCGGTGGCCCTTCTGGTTACCCTGCAAGGTCGCTTCTGTAGGCCTCTGTTCCCCACACCTGCACGCACCTGCACGCACCCGGCCCGGCACCCAAAGTGAAGATTATGGTGCACGACCCTTGTGTGAGTGTCCTGGGGCTGCCGTAGCAAGTGACCACATACCAGGAGATTAAATGCCTCAGAAACGTATCCTCTCCCGGTTCTGGAGGCCTGAAGTCTGAAATTGAGGTGTGGGCAGGGCCCCGCTCCCTCTGAAGGCTCTCGGGGAAGCTCCTGCCTCTTCCGGATTCTGGGGGCTCCAGGCGCTCCTGGCCCTGGGGCCGCATCGCCCCAGCTTCTGCTTCCGTCTTCACGGGGGCTCATCATCTGTGTCTGCGTGTATTTTCTCCTTTTCTGTCTCCCATAAGGACACTCGTTGCTGGATTTCAGACCCTCCCTATGCCAGCAAGATCTCACCCGGAGATCCTTCCCTTCGTTACATCTGCGGAGACCCTTTTGCCAAATAAAGTCATATTCATTCTGGGGATTAAGGCATGGGCATATCTTGGAGCGGTGTCAAGGATATAAATCAACCCACTACACCCCCTGATATGAAGTCCACGATAAAGGTAAAGTTACAGGATAAAATCTGTTCCAGGAACATCTGTGCTCGCGCGTGTGTTGTGGTTTTTTTTTTTTTTTTTTTTTTTTGTGGTACGCGGGCCTCTCACTGCTGTGGCCTCTCCCGTTGCGGAGCACAGTCTCCGGACGCGCAGGCTTAGCGGCCATGGCTCACGGGCCCAGCCACTCCGCAGCATGTGGGATCTTCCCGGACCGGGGCACGAACCCGTGTCCTCTGCATCGGCAGGCGGACTCTCAACCACTGTGCCACCAGGGAAGCCCGTGTTGTGTTTTTTTAAAAACACTTTTTCAAAACCTTCTCTTCTCATTTTTCTTTCTCATTTGGTCCCCTCCCTTGTGGACACAGCTTGTTGAACATACGTGCTCCACGTGGGCCCAGTCACAGAGGGCGGGTGAGGACGAAGTGAGGAAGGGCCGGCGGGACACAGCACACAGTACCCGGCACGTGCATGGTAAGGGATCAGTGATGTTTTATAAGAAACTGACGACCCCAGGAGGCCATTGTCAGGTTTGGGAGCAATGAGGGGCTGAGGGCGTCTGGGGGGGGGCAGGGACTGGACCTGACCTCAGGTCCTTTGGTACATCCGGCTGGAGGCTGGCCCCTGCCCACCGACCTCCGCACCCCTGACCCCGCTACCCGCATGCCTGACCCGCGCCGCCTGCAGCTGTGCTGTCCCACCAGCAGCGCTAGTTAACACCAGCCTCCTTGCTCTCCCGCAGTGTAGCAGTTTGGGTGACAACTTCCAACAGGGGCTGCAAATCCCTGCCACAGTTCAAATCCTCTCCACCTTTTTCGTGGAGCCCAGGGGCTAAGAATGATTCTACATTTTTTAAGGGGTGAAAAAAAAAACCAAAAGAATACTATTTCACGGCCCATGAAAACGACACGGCCTTCCAAGTCAGCATCCATCGGCGAGTGTTCTTGGAGCCCGGCTGCCCATTCGTTGACTCTTGTCAAGGCTGCCTTCCAGCTACAAGGTGGGGGATTGAGATATGTGATAGGATTGTGTGGCCGAAAATCTTCCCTCTCTGGGCCTTTACAGCAGGTCTGCTGGGCCCTGACCTACACGCTCGCCCTCGTGACCGCCGGGGCGGGGCCTGGCCTTCCACGTGCGTAAATGGAGAGCTCCGTCTGGACTGAGGCAGGATCCCCAGAATCTTAATACAAGACGTGGACAGACATACCGTCACTAGGGAACGTTTGCCGAGCCCGGGAAGAGCTACGCTAACATTGCATGCAGCCGGCGGCCTTGCGGTTTAGGGCCCAGGCTCTGAAATGTACTGCAGCTCTGTGGCCTCTCGGTGCCTCAGTTTCTCCATCCTGAAAGTGGGGATGATTGCATTTCCCTGGGAGAAAGGATCCCAGGAGTCAAGGGCATGTGACATGCTTGGGACGGTACTGGTCCCCAGTGCGGGCTCGGGGCTGTCCCTCCCCGTCTCACCCTGTCAGGCACATCCACCTGCAAACCCCTCTCCACCCTCCACGAAGACCCAGCACCCTCTCCCACCAACTGCTATGGTCATGCTCCATTTCACCCGCACTTGTCCCAGGGCCACCCACTCTTACCCAGATGATGCAAGAGCCTCCCGGCTGCTCTCCCTGCTTCTGTCCTGCCTCTTCTGCTTACTGCTCACTCAGCAGCCAGTGAGTCTTTCAGAAAGCAAGTAGACCATTATCTCTTCTGGGCTCAAAATCCGCCAGGCCCCATCTCACTCAGAGTCAAAGCCAATTCCATATGCTGGCCCTTTACCTCTCTGCTCTCCTTCTCTGAACTTCTCACTGACCCCCTTACCTCCAGCCCTCTGGCCATTCTCTGAATACACCGGGCCCCTGCCCCAGGGCCTTGGCACATGCCGTGACTACTATCTGGACCACTCTTCCCAGGAAGAAGAGTCTCACTTCCTCATCTCCTCTGGTCTTGACTCAGATGTTACTGGCTTGGTGAGGCCTTCCCTGGCTACCCGGTAAAAAAACTCATGCTCCAACCCCCGAGACGTGCCCGTCTTCCGGAAGTTCCCTGTTTAGCTCTTATCACCACGCAGTGGACCATACAGTCTATGTATCTGTCATGTTTAGCGTCTGTTCACTCCTACTGGCGTGCAGAGGTTGTGTCTGTTTTGGTCTCTGCTGGGTCCCCAGCATCTATGTGTGCCCCATAATAGATGCTCAATGCGTATTTGTTAAGTGAACAAATCCAGGGTCCTGGAGTTAGAAACCGCTCACCTGGCAGAACACGCACCCCTGGGGCTCAGCCTGGCCCCTGCCAGCTGCCTCAGAGTGCAAACATCCTGCAGGGAGGCACCACGGGTCAGCCTCCTAGACCTTTCTATGAAGGATGCCACGTGGGTCAGAACCACACCGGCTGGTTTACAGAACCCTGGATGCTGCTACCTTCTGCGGCTCCCCGCAGCCACCCTGGAAGTTGGGGGCTCAGCATCTTATGCTCACTTTACAGGGGAGGAAACTGAGGCTGGGAGGACGGTGGAGGCACCAAGGAAGGGTCTAACCTTGGCCTCCAGGCCCAGGGCTTTGCCCACCTCCACAGTCAGGGTAGTGGAGGGTGAGCTAGTGGGAGGCAGGTGTGCCGAGAGGGGCAGGGGACCGAAAGGGGGAACAAGCAGAGATGTGGGGGCCTGGGCACCCCCCAGAGTTCTCCCTCCTAGAGTCTCCCCTTCCGTCACCTCCCCTGGCTCTGCAGCGGGCCTGGTGACCTGGGTCATCCCAGCCCTTCATGGCCTTCCCCCTCGCCCCTCCCCCCCCCCGGGTTCCCACGGGGCCCACACAGCTGCTGAGCCAGGGCTGGCACAGGGCCATCGCTTTACAGGGAGGAAACCCGGCCGCTGCCCTCACTCCCAGGCACCTCTGGAGATCGCGCCTCCTTCCCCAGGAGCAACAAACTGCCCTTGTAAAAGCATAAATCAGTGACTGGCAGTGAGAGGCGGCTGGAGATAAGACAGGCCTTTACAACCAGATAAGCTGACAATAGCGTCCGGCTCCTTAAATTTGGTCCAGCACCAGGCCCCGTGGAGCGGATGCCCAGCTGGGCTTGCAAAAGATAAGAGGACACACTGGTGAGCTTCCTGAGCCGGCCCCTCCCCAGGGATGGAGGGGGACAGTGTGGTGGGTGCCCACAGCAGGCCTCTGGTCGGGGGGCTGGAGTGGGGAGGGGGCCCCTTGAAACCTGGCGATGTTTGCGGTGACTTCTCCAGTTGGAGGGGCTCTGGACAGTGGGCTTTGTGTTTTGTTTTTATTTGTTAATTATTCCCTTGATCGCAAGTGAAGAAACGCCCTCAAAGGGGCGTTAAGGACGTCTGGTTCCTGTCATTCTCCGTGTCTGGCCCCTGTGCCACTCTGCACGGTGACAGGCACCCTCCACTCCCACCCGCTATGACGCCCCTGCAGCTCCAGGCTAGCATGTCCCACCTGAGTCCTGGGAAGGAGAGCAGGTCCCCACCAGGTTTCCGCAGAAGCCCTAGGAGAAAGGGCACCCCGCTGGCCTCAAGGTCAGGAATGCAGCTGATCCCACAGGGCCCCCGCAGCGCATATGCTTAATGGACCTGGAGCAAGACAGGTGAGGCCAGCCTAGGCGTCCCCGGGGACCTGGAGAGGGGTGGGTGGTCCCCTGAAGAACCATCTGGGCACGGGGAGGGGGTGTCCCCTCTGGATGCTGAGTATGCCGACCTCAAGCTGAAGCTACTGAGACAAAGACACCCCACGGAAGTCAGAGGCTGTGGGGATAGCTGACGGGGGGGGGGCGGGTCCTGGCATCACTGCTCTCCCAGAACCCTGGCCCTGTGTTCGGGCTGCTTGTGCGCCACTGCTTGCCAGGCAGCTCCAGGCTAGGGTGGTTGTCTTGTGTGACCTGGATTCATCACCCACGTCATGTCCTATCTGACAGCCTGGGATGGTTCTCAAAGTGATGTGCCTTGGAACCCCCAGGCTCTCCTTAAGCCAGAGAGTGCTGGGTTCCATCCCTAGAGGTTCTCATTAAGTGGAGTGAGGTGAGGCCTCTGAGCTGTCAGCACCCAGGGGATGCCTTTGAACCACCTGTGAGGGTTTCTGCTCCGGGCATTTCTTTCTCTTGGTACATTTTTTCTAAAGGGGAGGTGGAGAAGACAAGAGAGAGTGAGGTCGTCAGTGAGGTAGCCCCCCCACCCCCGCCTGTGGGACACAGACACAGGACCTTAGCAACGTGATGGGGCGAGAGGGGCGGGTGGTGTCTCCGGCAGCCACCGCCCGGCCCCTGTGTCACGCACGAGAGACGGCGAGTCCTCTGTCCTCCTTCCAACAGCCTGTGAGGGAGACTCACTGCCTCTGTTTTTCAGAGGAGGAAACTGAGGTCACGGAGAAAACAGAACTTGCACAAGGCTCCCCACTGGCACAGGGCACACCTGCGATTGCTCCCTAGGCCCACAGCATTTGGGAACCTGCTTGGGCATTGACTGTGCAAATCCCGACCGTCTGCCCACCCCGTCCATCGGCTCCACCAAGAAAGCCCTTCACGGGGCTGCCCCCTGGCCTCCCTTACCTGGTTCACAATCCCTGGGTGACATACCTGGGCACAGTGCTCAGGGGTTCCCCCTAGAAGAGGTTGAGGGAAGAGCATCTCTGGAGGCCAGGCTCTCCACAGGGGACCCGCATTCCCACAGCGGCATTGCGGGGGCCAAGTCCCGTGGCAGTGAAGAGGGTGCCCACGGAGCCTCTGGGTGAAGCCTAGCTGCTGTTTTCAGACATGTGTTTCTTTGTCCTTAAATACAAGTAGGTCATGCCTGTGTAGTTAGAAAAAAAATAATCAAATGATCAGAAAACGTAAAGTGAAGATTCTCTCTTCCCCTCACCCCCAGACCCGAGACCTGTCTTCCAGAGTTAAGGTCTGTTCACTTCTTACGATCCATCAGAAGTGTTCAACGCCTGGTGCCCTGACGCTGCTTGGACTCACCCGGCTCACCGAGAGCTCTCTGCATCTGCTCAGATAGAGTTTGCTCGTCCCTTTTGACGGTTGCCTAGTATTCCATCCCATGACTTGTCGTAATTTACCAAAATATCGTTTTCTGTCAACCATGCAGGGGCAGCAGCCTGGAACCTCGGCTTGGAAGGAAGATGAATTCCTAGACCCATGGGAAGGGTGTGTTCATGCCCAGCTGGGTAGACTCAGCCACACTGCCTCAGTGGGATGGGAAGAGGCTGGCTTCTCCCCCACCCAAGCAGGGAGGCGCACCAGGGCCTGTTGCTGCAGGAGGGACAGCACACACCGTGTGATGCCTTTGGGAAAATGAGCAGAAAAACCCACCCCAAACAATGTTGTAGGTGGCAATAGATATTTTTCAAGGAATGGAGAGATTCCCAGAATACGTAATGGGGATCTCCCTGCGAAGAGAGGAAATTAGGATGGGGGTCAAGGAGGAAGGGAAGGTGCTTTAATTTGATTTGTAATGTAGTCTTTTGTTCTTTCTTTCTTTTGTAAAAGAAATGTATACATTCATTTTATGATTTACGGAAAGTAAATACATTTTTTAAAAGACTCGACGTAAATAAGCTTCAGAGGTTAAAAGTGGTTAATTCTGGGTGGTAAATACAAATGATTGCTACATTTTACTTGGTTCCTTTCTGAAGAAGTCAGATTTTAAAATATAATGTAAAAACTCCCTCCCCACCTTCTCTGGCACTGGAGGTAACCTGGGCACGTGTGGCAGCCCCCAAGTCTGGGTTCCCCAGGGATGGGACCAGCAGGTGACATTACTCAGACTGTCAAAACAGGAAACTGCAGAGAAGGAGTTTCCTTGTAGTCTGGCCTGTGAATGTCTCACTCTATGACTCAGCGGCAGGTTCTAGGCACCTCGGTCATGGCCGGGGAACATGCCCAGCTGGTTACTGACCCTGGCTGGCTACCAGGAGCTCACGCTACTCTTCCAGCCACCCCGGAGCCAGTTCTGAGTTGGATCCAGCTCCCCACAGCCACCCTGACATTCTCATCGTTATTGTCGTCTGGCCAGGGGGTGGCAGGGGGTGTGGTAGTGGCCTGGAACCAAGCAGGATGGCTGAGGTTGGCTGGTATCCAGACCGGGGTGGGAGGGGTTTTCTATTTTTCCATCCTCCACTTTCCTAGGGCTTGTCTGAATAGCTGGTTTGCTGTCCAATAGAAATAAAGTGGGAGTCACATAGGCAATATTAAATTCTCTACTAGCTACGTTAAAAAAAAAGTAAAACAAAACAGGTGGAGTTAATTTTAATCATCTATTCTATTTAATCCAATATACCCAACACGTTACCACTCGACGTGTAATCTACACTAACAACATTATCAGCCGGATACTTCCCATTCTTATTTTCACAGCAAGCCTTCGGGATCTGGTGTGTATCTTACATTATGGCACATCTCAGGTGGACTTGCCACAGTTTGATAACTCCATAGCTACAGGGAGATGAGTGGCTGCCATGGTGGACTGCATAGGTAGAGCCATCCTGGCCTGAGGGGGTCATTAGCGACTTTCAGAAAAGAGCGGTAGAATATGTTTATAGCAGGGGGAGAGATCTAGGTCTCCTCCTGGAGCTCTCTACTTGGCTAGAAGGCAAATGCACATCTGATTTGTTAGATGTGAAACCAGTGCGTGTATGTATGTACGATACACATGTATGATATATATGTTCTTGGAGTCCCCAGAAGTGAGGAAAGAGGGGGAGTAAAGGAGAACTATTTGAAGAAATGATGAGCGAAAATTTTCCACAATTGGTAAATAGTATAAACCCACAGATCCAAGAAGCTCAGTGAACCCCAAGCGTGAGACACATGGAGGAAATGATACCAAAGCACATTAGAATCGAATAGGTCAAAACTAGTGAGATGGAGAACATCTTAAAGCAGACAGAGAAAAAAAGATGTATACAGAGGAGCAAAGAGAAGGGTGAAGCAGATTTCTTTTCAGAAACAATTGGGGCAAGAAGAGGCAGTGCAGCAGCGTCTTGAAAGCACTGAAAGAAAAATCTGTCAACATAGAAGTCTTTTTTTTTTTTTTTTTGTGGTACGCGGGCCTCTCACTGTTGCGGCTTCTCCCTTTGCGGAGCACAGGCTCCGGACGTGCAGGCTCAGCGGCCATGACTCACGGGCCCAGCCGCTCCGCGCCATGTGGGATCTTCCCGGACCGGGGCACGAACCCGTGTCCCCTGCATCGGCAGGCGGACTCTCAACCACTGCGCCACCAGGGAAACCCCACCTAGAAGTCTTTACCTAGTGAAATATTTTTCAGAAACAAAGGTGAAATATAGGCTTTTTCAGATACAGAAGTGCTGAAAGACCTCATCACCTGCAGATCCACCTTCCAATTAACACTAAAGGAAGTTCTTGAGGCAGGAAGTGACACCTGATAGAATTCAGGATCTAGATAAAGGAACGATAAGCCCCAGAAAAGATAACTACGTGAGGAAATGTATGACTTGTTTCTTACTGTTTAAATACCTTTCAAAGATAACTAATTATACTGCAAAAGTAATAACAATGCAGTGTGGTGTTTATAGTATATGTAGAAGTAAAATGTATCAGGAGCATAAAGGGAAGAAGTGGAATAGAAATATACCGTTGTCAGATTTTTATACTAGACGTGAAGTAATATGATACCAATTGGAAGTAGATTGTGGATAACAGGCGTAAACCCATCGATCACGTTAAATGTAAATGACCGGGCTTCCCTGGTGGCGCAGTGGTTGGGAGTCCGCCTGCCGATGCAGGGGACACGGGTTCGTGCCCCAGTCCGGGAAGATCCCACGTGCCGCGGGGCGGCTGGGCCCGTGAGCCATGGCCGCTGCGCCTGCGCGTCCGGAGCCTGTGCTCCGCAACGGGAGAGGCCTCAACAGTGAGAGGCCCGCGTACCGCCAAAAAAAAAAAAAAAAAGTAAATGACCTAGAATACTCTAATTAAATGGAAGAGATTATCAGTCTAATAAAAACCCCAAACCCAACTATGGAGTATATAAGAAACTCACTTTAAATACAAAGATTAAAAGTGAAAGGGTGGGAAAAGATATTTCATGCTTATACTAATCGTAAGAAAGCTGAAGTGGCTATATTAATATCAGAACAGACACATACAGAAGATTTGTACAACATTATCAACCAACTTGACATAATTTATATTTGCACAATGCTCCACTCCCCAAAAATGGAATATAAGTCATTTTCTAGTGCACGTAGAACATTTGCTAAGTAGACCATATCCTGACTCATGAAGCATACGTCAATACATTTAAAAAGGATTCAAGTCACACAAAGTATGTCTTCTGACTACATTAAATTAAATTAGAAATCAGGAACAGAAAGATATCTGGAAAATGCCCACGTGTTTGTAAATTAGATAACACAGTTTTCAGTAATGCATGGGTCAACAAAGAAATCATAACAGAAAATAGGAGGTATTTTGAACTGAATGACAATGAAAACACCACATACCAAGTTTTATGGAATGCCACTTAAGCAGCGTGTAGAGGGAAATCTATAGCACTAATGCCTATATTCAAGAAGAAGAATGGTCTCAAATCAATGATCCAGGATGCTAAGAAACTAGAAAAAGGAAAGCAAGCTAAACCCCAAATAAAAGTGCCATATGGGCATAAAGACAGACAAATACATCAGTGGGGCAGAATAGCAAGTCTGTAAGAAGACCTAAGCATATTGACAACTTGTTTTAAACCATGGAGCGAAGGCAGTTCAATGGGGAAAGGAGTGGGATGCAGGGATAAAGTGAAATAAATCAAGCAAGAGAGACACAGGCAGAGAACAGAGGCATGTGACCGACTCAGAGGTATCCACATGCCTGCCTGACCCCCACCCGACTCCCTTCAAAATATCGGTATCAGGGATGCAGGGGAGCTGGACCATTCAAGTCCCTCAACTCCCTCAGCGCCTCTGGACCCTCCATCCTCTGCCTCGAGGCATGAAGTCACCACCAGGCAGGTGCTTCAGATAACCAGAGAAACAAATGGCTATTCATAGGGTGTATTCCTTAAATGTCAGGGTACCTTATGCTAATGGATCGGCTGATGAGCTAAGTCCTAAGAAGGATGCAGTTACGATTGGGGCCTGAGAGGAAGTGTGGGGAGAAGTGGGTGGCCCCCAGACCTGGGCTGGGTGGGTAGGTTGGTACTGATGGTGGGAAGTCTACTAGACCAACCCATGGTGGGGGGCGCTCCAAGGGACACCACCCCAGAGAGAGAGAGAGGAAGTGGCCTGTGCAGTTGTGGCCAACTGTGAGCCCGGTGGGGCAGGCCAGCTGCTGGAACCCCAGGCAGGGTCTCTATGTCATAGCCTTGAGGCAGAATTCCGTCTTCTCCGGGAAACCCCAGTTTTTTGCTCCGAAGACCTCCAACGGACTGCATGAGGCTCACCCACAAAGTCAAGGTTAATCTCCTTTACTTAAAGTCGACTGATGGAACACATGAACCCGGTCTACAAAAGCCCTTCACAGACACACCTAGACCAGCGTTTGACCAAACCACAGCCATCACGGCCCAGCCAGGGCGACACGTGAAATGAACCATCACAGTGAGTGAGCCTTGTTGGGTGGTGGGGGTGAAGGCTGAGGAAGGCATCCTGGGGGTCTCACTCCCACAGACAGAGCCTGTGAGACCCTGTCGTCAGCCCCCTAGACTCCCACCCAGGACACAAACTTGGAAACTAGAGTCTGGGACCCTTGAAATTATGTACAAAAACACTTTGTCTATGAACAAGCCTATTGGACTTCCCTGGTGGTCCAGTGGTTTAGACTCCACGCTTCCGCTACAGGGGGCACGGGTTCCATTCCTGGTTGGGGAAGATCCCACGTGCCTTGCAGTGCGGCCAAAAACAAAAACAAAACAAACAAAAAATTATGGACAAGCCTATTGCTCTATTTTGAGTAGAGGTGTTTTAGCTTTAATCAGATTCTCAAAGGGATCCATGAAGCTAAAAGGGTAAGGACCACAGTCCCTGCGGGTGGTCGGGGGTTGGTTACCTGAACCAGGCCAAAAGCAATTTCCTATCCCTGGTTGGGACGGTTGTCACAATCTCCAGCTGTAAGATGGATCCGTGCATCTCTGCAATGACTGTGACCATCTCGGGAAAATTATTCTGCAATTTTCAAAACTTCAACTCGCACCCAGCTTTGACGGCCCCTGCTCATTAGCATGAAAGGCTGGAACAAAAATCTCCATCTGCAAAAGTTGTTCGGGGAGCGACTCTTGCAACAGGAGGGTGACGGCGGGACCAGTTGGGAATCTGATTTCTAACTGCTATTCGGCACCAAAGAGGAGCGTCGGGCTGAGAGGTGGTCACGGCTGTGGCCCTGGGGGATGGCTCTTGCCTGAGCCATCTTCCTTGGGGACTGTCCCACAGACTGTCTCAGCCAGACTGCAGTCCCTGTTACTTGCTGACTGTCACATTCTTGCTTGGGAGGTACTGACTCAGAGCACAGAGCCTTTTGCTTCAAAAGGTCAACTTCCACTGAAGTCCCTCCCAAGGCTGATGACCCAGCCTGTCCACACGTGCCCTGGGCGAGGAGCGGCCCTGCCCGTGGAAGGAGAGGCCAGGCCCGGTCCCTTTGGCCCAAGGGCTCCAGCTTCCCCAGACCCAGGCCCAGAGTCCCCCTGGGCTACAGAACCGGGGGTTGCCAGGTGGGTGGCCCCCAGGCACACGAGGCTCCCTGCAGCTATGCTGACCATTGTCTACCTGCCCAGCCAGGTCCAGCCACCCTCGTTCCCCACCTTGTTTCTCTGCCCCAGGGGGCAGATGCTCACTGGCTTCCTGGCCTCTGGGTTCCAGCTGGGCTCAGCAAGTGGGAGGCGCCAGTGACAGACCTGGGTGAGGAAGGAGAGACGGGCTGGCTTCCTTCCTGCTGGGTCCCTGGGGGCGGCAGGGCCCCACCTCGACCCAAGGCCATGGCTCCTGTCTGGCATCCCCTTCCACAGCCCCCTCTTTCTCTGGGTTCTGTAACTGCTCCCTCCTGGCCCCAGGGCAGTAGCCAGGTGTTTCACCGTCCTTTACCTTCCATCCCCCCTCAGAGGGAGAGGCCTCCTGCTTCCACCTGGGTACGTAGAGCTGTAACTAACAATAACAAAGGCGACATCAACAGTAATAATAATTGTCATCCCTTGCAAGGCGCTTACCATGTGCCTGGGCACATTATTTAATCCTTTGAACAATTTATGGAGTAGGTACTCTTGTTAACCCCCATTTTACAGGTGTGGGAACCGAGGCACCGGGGTGCAGAGCAGAGTAGCAGGGTCAGTATTCACGTCAAGGACTCAAGGACCAGGAGGAAGCCGGGAACCTTCTCTGAAGTGGCGGCATGGGATCATACCCAGCCTTGCATGAAACGTCATCCCTGGAACTCACGCAGGGGTCCCGCTGGGGTCCAAGGCTCCCGGTCCAGCACCGCTTGGAGAGATGATAGCGATGACCGCTTCCCCCTCCTGGATCTGGACCCTTGGTGGGTCCCTGGTTGGATGCCTTGACCCTTGCCTCTGGCGGGGCCCCGCTCAGCTCACACACCTGTGCCTTCCAGGGCCGAGCCCCATCTTCCAGCTGTGACGGGGCTGGTGTTGGCGGAAGCCTGACCTCGGCGGCCTAGAGAGCATCGCCCGAAAGTTACCTCAGCCTTCGAGTGACGTGCGTGTTACTCTCCGTTTCCTTTCTACTCAAACAGAGGATTGAAAAGGAAAGTCGGTGAGTAACAGAGCGCATGGTAAAAATACTCCCAATAAACAAACAAACCGGGTCAGGGATCAGCAGGCCTGGAGAAAGCAATTCCGCGCGCACAAAGGCCAACTGTTTATAGCCTCAGATCTGGGTTTGTTGCTCAAAGAACGCTGTGGCCAAGATAAAGGCGGGCGGTGTTCTGCTGTGCGAGGGCGCCAGGACCCACGGCAAGTCATTAACCTCTGTTGCCTTTACCTTCCCTGGGGCCCAATGCCTTCTGCGTGCTTTCCTGGAAAGGGCGTCGGGCCGTGACCCAGGAGTTGGGCACCGAGCCAAGATGGCAACACATCCCACTGGGTGGTTTATATTCCGTACCAGACAGAACAGCTCCAGGGCCCGCTGTTAGGTTATCAGCCTGAACTCCTGGGACTGGGCTCAGGGCCGCGAAGGCGGGGCTGGAGGACAGAGGGCGGGGCAAGCGTCTCAGTCTTCGATATCAGGATTTTAACCCCCAATAAACTCACCGGTTATTATTTCGGCTGGTGGGTCTTACCTAACCTTGAGAAGGCTGTCGAACCTTTCAGAGCCTCAGTTGGTATAAAACAGGGCTAATAACAGAGCCTGCTTCTGGGCTATTGAGAAGATTCCAGAAGATTCTGGGGATGATGTGCTTAGCACAGAACCTGGCACACAGTAGGTGTTTACAATCGACGTGGGTCTGTAATTGGCATGGCTGTCGTTTTGCTGATCTCTATAGTCTTGAGGTTACGGGAGAGGAAATCAGGACAGAACACAAAGATCCCTGCCCGGCGGGGTCCCCAGTGGAGGCTAAGACACGTCCGTTCTCTCTTTGTTTCTCCGGCTTTCCCTCTCATTAGTCTGTATAATGAGCTGGAACTGCAATTAGACATGCTGCCTCCCCGGGGACCCCGGCTCTCTGGAGCCAGAGCTCAGGGGCTGCCAGGGCCGAGGGGGGATGATGCAGGTGCCCGGCGCTCTCGGGAAGGGCCCCAGACTCCCCTTGGAGCAGGACACTGGCCTGTGAAGTCGGGGGTGACGGCAAGGCTGCACGGACAGAGGGGGGTCCCAGAGTAAGCCCCATCTCAGCGCACCCCCAGATCTGCAGGTAACAGGTGCTGTCGTACGGCTAGCTCACATCAGGGGACTTTCTATTTGGGGGGACGGCTTAGGGGCAGCAGTCTGGGTGGAAGGGCACCGGGTCAGGCAAATTGTGGCAAAGGGTTTACTCAGCTTGTGTTCGGAGCTGCTGGTGGGGACCGGCGGGGCTAAGGCCACCCTCGTGGTCACCAGAGAGCCCTGCCAGGCTGCCGGCCCATCCTGAGCGTGTGCCAACACACCTTCAACAGAAGCGTGAGCGCCGGGCTGCGCCGCTCTATCTGGTTTGCACTTAATAGCTCGGGGACAGCGTCACCGCGGTTCTTACTGGAAGTTGCTGGGAGCGTCTGAAGCTGAACAGAGTGTAGGGTCAGCAGGCGTGGCCTGCGTTCTCTGCACTTTGCGAGCCCTGGCCTCCCAAACAGCTACCACTGGAAGGATGCAGTGCTGGGGCTGCTCCAGCTTTTCTACCCCGAACACGTAACACATCCGGTGCTTTTAAAAGCCAAGTTTGCACGTGACCACAGAGCTTTGGTTTGAAAGCTCTGTCCTGGCTCTGGGTCCACCAGACCCATGGTAGGCAGACCACGGGGCAGGGCTAATGGCAGGCAGCCCCACTTTGGGGATCAGGTTCGGATGTAGGTCTCTGAGGCCCATAAAATTGGCTTTGCACATCCTCTGACAAGGGAGAGACTTCAGCCGAAAGCCAGGGGTTGGGGTCTGGGGTCCGGGGCCTGGGAGAGGTGGGCCGGGAATGCCGTGACCCTCACCTCACAGGTGCTCGGGGAAGAGAAGGGTCCTGCCCTCGCTCACCCAGCTGTATTTCAGCAGAGGTGCTCTGGAACCAAGCCTCCCAGGGTTCTCTGGTTTTCCAAAAGGAAACTTCCTTGTTATTTCTCTTAGATCCTGGAAGGATACTTACCAATGGCAAAGCATGGTGCGCCGGTGGGTGTATCTCCAGCCAGGGAACCAGCTCAGGCTTGGGGGATGGAAACTTTTTTCCAAGCCTCTCAGCGCTCACATTAGAGCTCGATTGGCGATTAGCAAATGTCACAACCCCTCCTCTTGGTTGCCACGGCTGTTTCAGATGTCAGATTCCTGCCAAGCTTCATGTCTTGTTCTAAAACCTCTTTCCAGGGGACTCAGGGGAAATTAACATCATGCCAAATGAAAGAAAACCCCTCGGAGCCTGAGCAGGGCCTGTCCTCCTGGGGAGGGAATTGAGCCGCCGCAGAACTCACGCTTATATCGACAGTGAAAGATTAATTGGTGTGCAGTGAATTATGGAAATGCGGGAAGCCATTCCCACCTCCGACGCCTCTGAAACCGGGGTTCCTGCATGCAGCATTGTCCGTCACGTGCCAGGTCCACGGCGGGGCTGCAGGAGTCCCAGCCTCCTGCTTCTGTCTTCCAGAGGCGTCTCCCCAAGCTCTGGAGGTGAAGCTCAAAGTTAAATGTACTTAGAACTGGGGAGGGGGGTCAACCGATGGGGCAAAGCCACCCCCGCCCCTACCCACTGACATTTATTGAGTTCTTCTGCAGACCAGGCGCCGGGGCCGAGCACTTTGCCTGGAGTAGATTTCCTCTAATCCTTCCAGCGACTCTACTGGACAGGCTCCGATCTTGGTTCCATTTTACAGGTGAGAGCACAGAGGCACAGACGTGGTTATCCAGATGCGCACCCAGAGGGGGTGAGGGCTACTGAAGGGTATTTGGAGGGCGCTGCCCAAGTCCCCTGGGCTTGGAAGCTCTCGGTGGGGCCCGAGATCCCGCGTCTCTTACAGCCTCTCAGGTGATGCTGAAGCTGGTGGTCTGCAGAGGAGCAAGGGACCCCCTGGGGCTGATTCCCAGCTAACCTCTAAATGGCCAAGAGGAGACCCTGGGTAGCCTCTGCTTCCGGCCTTGTGTAGGGGTGGCCCCATCCATTCTGGGGAAGTCCCAGGGCAGGGAGGGCAGCTCTAGACAGAGGCGAGCATCAGTGTGATGTGGCCCCATTTTCCGAATGAGGCATGTGAACCCCAGGGAGAAAAGGAGGCTTCCCCAAATCCCCTGCAGGGCCTGACTCAGTGCCCAGGTGACCCCAGGCCCGGCAGGAGCCGGGGAGGGGGGCTTTAGAACAGACTAGAGCACCTGACCTCTCCCAAATAAAAGAGTGGCTGAGCGCCTGCCCTAGGGTTCCGGCTCCACCCAGGGTTTCAGTTGGTGTCAGCCCACCTTGAAAGTGGCTCTAGGAAAAACTCTGCCCAAAGGAAAGGCCGCCACCGGTCACTGCCTGGCCCCGCTGCCACCACAAGATGGCACTGTTTTGTGGGGTTTGGGAGGTTCTGCTCTGTTTATCTGCAACCTAAGAAGACCGAGGGATCTGCTCCACGTTTGAAGATGTTCTTAGGCTTATGGGGCTTGAAGGTAATTCTGTTGCCCTGGCGCAGAGGGCAAGAGACGCCTACCTGTCGGGTGTGTGCGCTTGTATGTGTATGTGGGCACGGGCATACCTGCGCGTACCTGCGTGTGCGGGTCTCTGTGTGATGGCGTATGCTCTTGTGTGTTTGTGCGTGTTTGTTCACCTGTGTGTGGATATGTGCGTGTGCGTGCAAACATATGTGTGGTCTGGCCTGTGCCTGTGTGTGTGTGCGTATTTGCATACTTGGTGTGTTATGCTCACCTGTGTACCTGTGCACAGGTGTGTGTGGTCCTCGCGTGAGTGTAGATGCATGCACGTGCATACAGACGTGTTTGTGTGCATGGTGCATGTTCTGGTCTCGTGCATACATGTGTGCATGTCGGCTTTGTGCTTGCGTGTGCATGTTTATAGGCGTGGTACGTGCTCATTTGTATATACCTGTGCGTGTGTGCATGCTTGTGTGTGCACTCGTGTCCACGCGTGTGTGTCTGCCTGTGTGTGTTGGAAGCAGGGAGTCCTGTCTCCTTTCCTTAGCTGTCCTTCCCCTCCTGTCCTCCTCCAGCTGGTGCCTTTACTCTTCAGGACTTTGCTCAGAGACCAAGTCCCCAGGAGAGAGCCGCCCTGAGGTGAGAGCTGGGCGGGGCATCCTATGGGCTCCGTGGTGCAGGCATCCCTTGTTGACGTCTCCCTGACGACACTTTGAGCTCCCTCGGGTCAGGTCCTGGTGGTGTTCAACGGGGTCCCGGATTTGGGCATGGGACCTGGACTCTACTAGGCATTTTGACCTTGTGACCAATAGGCGCTGAATCCTGAGTGGCAGATAGGTTCTCCCTATCTGCCAGGTCCTGTCCTAGCAAGCTCTGAGGGTCATTGCATTCTTTGGACAGTCTTCTGGGCAGGTTCTATGATAACCTGTCTTATGATGGGCAAACTGAGGCTCAGAGAGGTTAAGTGACTTACCCTGAACCATCCACTAAGAAGTGAAGGGCTGGCGCCCAACCCAGGATCTGAGTCAGTTTATGGGGTGAAATGAACACACGATTCCTTTGGTTCGATTCTAGTTTTGATCAGGAGACGCTTCATCTGCCTCTCGGTTGCTGCGGGGGGGGGGGGGGGCGGCCTCCTCTAAAGCCCCCTCCTCTGGGAAGCCTCCCTGACCCCGTCAGAGTGGATCCCGGCTCTCCCTCTGCTCCTGCAGCCTGTGGGCTTGTACCTGGTGGTCCCAGGGAGCAGGGATGGTTTACAAGCCTGTGAGTGGGAAGCCAGGGGCTTGGGGAGTGAACTACCCGTTTGATACTCTGAGGAAACCTATTGGAATCTCCAGGTGCTGGGGTAACACAGGCACCCACAAAATCCCCCCAGCTCTAGGGCTTCACTGGCTATGAAGCTCAGTGCCGTAGCTCAGGGTAGAGGCCCGCCTAAGGGCCAGACGGCATCGTGTCCATACCTGCCTGATACCGAACATGGCTGGTAGTGGTGGTTGCCTGTCTGTTTCCAAGAGAGGAGGAGACCTTTCATTCCTTCAATCCACGAACCTTTCTGCACGCCCATCACAAGCCAGGTTGGTGCATCAGGGAACAAATGTGATGGAAATCCTCGCCCTGGTGTTCGCCTGGATCCCGCAGTGGGTTGCTTGGTCCCCGGAAGTCCCCCTCTCCCTGGGAGGGAGCAGCCACACCCCCTCTGTCTCTGAGCCCTTGGGCATCTGGAGTGATCAGAAAGGACGGTCACACCCCAGCTTTGCCCGGCGTTGGCTTCCCTGCTCTCCCGCTTGCTGGGTTTATGCATGGGCTCCTTGTGGGCGTAAGGAATTCATTGGACCAAGTAGTTATCTTCTTACTGGGAAAACTACCCGTGGCCGAACTCCACGTAGGGTCCGCAAGCAGGGCCCTCCCTTCTGGGGACCCATCAGGTTGGCCCACCCAGCCCCGTGCTTGAGGGAGGGGCTGCGGGTTCTGTCCCCTCACCCCTCTTTTCCGATCAGCATTGAATGCAGTTTGGTCCCACTGTGACATCAGCCTGCCACACCATCCCAGAGCCGCCCGTGCCATCCAGGGTCTGCCCTGAATCCAGCGCTCTTTCTCCACCTATAAAACAGAAGCCGTGATGGTGTAAACCCCACTCTGTGAACCCCTGGGCGCTCAGATGCTGGATCCCGGCCCTGTGAGCTGACTGTACACGAGATGATGAGACGTGAAAGTCATAGTAAGATCAGGATAAGGTGGACTTGCCAGCAGGACTCAAGGCGGAGTCAAGGAGCTAGTTCCGTCCTGTGCTTTAAAAACAAAGAGAGGAGAGAAAGAAAAAATAATCTCTTTTCCCCTAGGAACTCGTGTATGAAAAACCCTCCAGAATCTCTCTCTGAAACTCGGTCCTGGGCACTGCAGTCTTGCCTCCCCTCCTTCCACTGGCCTTCTCACCTCTGCCCTCACGTGGGTGTCACCCCCTCCTCTCCTGAGCTCGCCATGTCCCCACCTGTGGGTCATCTTCACCTGAGCCGGCCCTGCCCTGAGATCCTCTCCCACCCCAGGGCTCAGACTCTGCTCACGCCTGTGGATTTGTAGGTCTACGTGTTTCTCCTTTGGGACCAGAGTTGCCCCCTCCAGAATCTACCCAGTATTCGGCAGGCAGTTAGCACTTAATACATATTTGTTGATGGAATGAAGTCTGGGTTTGAAAAACATGTCCCAGAACATTCTATATCCAGACCTTCTCCAGACACCACCTGGGAAAGAGGACCGGGCTTGTGAGCAGATTTTGTGCCAGAGTGGGAGGGGCTGGCGGCAAAATCCCGGGGACGCTGCACAGGACGACGGGATTTAATGGTCGATGGTGGAGAACTCTGCAAAGTCCTATTTGGTAACTGCGTCCGGGCCCTTGGAATGTCCCAATTGGTATAAATAAATGGTTTGGAGGTACCAAGTGCTGTGAGGTCTGTCTTTGGATGTAAAGAAGGAGATGGGCTAAACTGAGATACGTTCTGACCCCAGACTCAGAGGCATTAATTACTTAAATGAATAAGTATTAAATCAAAGGCCTGGCTTCAAAAATCAAACTCAGATTAGCCCCTTGTTCTACTTCCTGTAGAATCAAAAACATTTGGTTGAAGACTGGACACCCGGGAGGGGAATGCCTCCTGGGGAGGGGGCTGCTGGTCCCCACTGCCCCACCCGCCCCTGAATGGAAATGCCGGGGTCTGGAGAAGCCTGTGGCAGTGGCCTCTCACCGCTGTGCTCCTGCACCTGGCCAAGGCTAGGGGCAGAGGTATCTAGAATATTGGCGGGAGAGACCCTCACCTAGTGGTTTCTGGTCTGACTCGGTCGTTCCGGTGGACCCTTGAGCCAGGTGGGTTTGGGGCAGAAGCAGGGAAGGCTGGTCTAAGGTTAGAAGACCAGGGGTGCCTCCTGGTCAGCTCAGGCTTCGCCAGGTTTGGGCTGTGGCTAGGTACATTCGGAGGGGCCTCCCTGGTGGTCTTTTATGGTTTAACAGCCAGAGTCTGTGGCTCCCAGCTCCTCTCGATCAGACCCACTCAAGTTATGAAGTCCTCGGGGATAATGTCCAGGATGCTGAACTGAACTTGCTTCTCACCCGAAAAATGTCGGCCTTCAGCACAAAGGTCCGAACTCCTCTGTGAACCTCAAAGCCCACAGGAGCACCGTCCTGAGATCTGGACAAAGGGGGCCCCCGACCCTACACCTTAGAAGGCCCCTGGAGAGGATAGATTGGTGGCCCGCAAAAGGCATGTCCGCCTGGAACCCCCGAATGTGGCCTTATTTGATACAGAGGTCTTTGCTGATGGAGTTGAGATAAGGCTTTAGAGCTGAGGTCATCATGAATCACCCGGGTGGGCCCTCAGTCTAACGATGGGGGTCTTTATAAGAGACAGAGGGAGGAAAGGTACCCACGGACACAGAGGGAAGGAAGGCCACGTGAGCACAGAGACAGAGGCTGGAGGGGCGTAGCCCAGGAACCCCTGGAGCTCCAGAAGCTGGAAGAGGCAGGAAGGATTCTCCCCCGGAGCCTCTGGAGGGAGTTCAGCCCTGCCGACACCTTGATTTTGGACCTCTGGGCTCCAGACCGTAAGCAGAAATCTCCGCTGTTTTAAGCCCCCTAGTCTGGGGTTTTGTATGGCAGCCCCAGGACACTAACACGTGCCCACTGCAGGCTTTTGGGGCTGGACCCGAGGCTCAGAGTGGGGGGCCCACTGTCATGAGCAGCAGACTCCTCCCCGCACCCCCTTTCCTTCTCCTTACAATGTGATGACGACGGTGCCTGCTCCATAAGGCTTGAGATGACGAAATGGTCCCATTACGTAGAGCACTTGGAGCGGCGCCTGGCATCTACCCGGTGCGTGACTTGTTTCAGCTGTTGTGGTGATGATTTTTATAATTTGCCCAGTCACTCGGCTTGTCGGTGGAGAGCCCGTATTTGAAGCCAGGTCAGTCAGCCGTCAAAGCTCGTGCTCTTGATGCCTTTGTTGAACTGTGGAAATGGGCAGAATGAATGGGCCTGTGAGCGGGCCTGTAGTGTTATCACTAAAGGTGCTAGTGGTTGAGCTGAGCAGACCTGAGTGGAGTTCAGGAACTGCCTGATCCAGGAGCACGGGGGCTTTGTCCAATTCACGTCTGCATTCTCAAGACTGTGAACTGTGCCTGGCACACAGTAGGTGCTCCGTAAGTCAGCTTTGAATGGATTGGTGATGAGCGATTTCTCTTCCCTCTCAGGAGGCCAGAGTTTTGGTCCAGTCTGCCTTGGCTCAGTGAGGAGGGGCAGGGATGGGCTCTCTTGCCCACTTTCATGCTTGGGCAGGGGCAGTATGTCTTTGAAGGAATGTGCGAGATGAGCGGTAGAAATGAGGCTGGGAGGTCAGCCCTCACGCCTGACCCCGCGGAGGCTGAGAGGTTAGCAGCTTTGTCCCGGTTTGCACTCCTGCGTCTAGCTACAGAGCAAGGCCAGAGGTCCTCCCTCCAGAACCCTGTGACAGTGAGCACACAATCCGAGAGCAGGGTGGCCCTGGCCTGTGAATTCCTGGCGGCAAGACTGGACGGCCGGGATGGGCCAGAGGGGGCTGCTGCCTGGGAGCTGGAGGGGTCGTAGCTCCGTCAGGTGGACCTCAAAGGCCGAGGGTGAGGGTGCTGGGAGGGCCGTGGTGTACTGTGTTTGGAAAGATCACCAGCTGCCGTTGGGGAATGGATTGTGGGAGAGGTAAGGGGGCTCTCAGTAGGAGGCTAAGGTTAGCAAGGATGTGCCTAGATTGGGGGTGCGGGGGAAGTTTCAGTTCAAGATGACCCAAAGTAGCCCACCTCCCTTTCTGCAGCTACCGTGGGATGGATGGGAATCCCCTGAGATGGGGAGGGATCAATGTCTAGTGGGAAGAGGATGGGGAAGGACCCGGTTATCCTATCTTCTTGGCCTCAGCTTCTCCATCTGTGAAATGGGTAGGGACCGATCCTGCCTGCCCATGTCTTGGCATCCAAGATGCCCGGGAAAGGTCTTGGTCAGCTCGGATCCCCCTTAACAAATGAGGCATCTCTGATGGGGCTGGGACTCTGAGAGAGGGCAGGGAGGTGGGCTGCAGGGCCAGGCATCGCTGGGAGGGCCTGGGACCCTCTGCCTCCCTGCTTCTCTTTTTTTTTTCTTTCTTATTACTGAGTGTTTTTTTTTTTGGCACGCGGGCCTCTCACTGTTGTGGCCTCTCCCGTTGCAGAGCACAGGCTCCGGACGCGCAGGCTCAGCGGCCGTGGCTCACGGTCCCAGCCGCTCCGCAGCATGTGGGGATCTTCTTGGACCGGGGCACGAACCCGTGTCCCCTGCATCGGCAGGCGGACTCCCAACCACTGCGCCACCTGGGAAGCCCTTTTTTCTTTCTTTCATTGTTTTTTTTTTTTTTTTTTTTTGGCTGTGCGGCTTGCAGGGTCTTAGTTCCCCAACCAGGGATGGAACCCAGGCCCCCTTGCAGCGGAAGCACAGAGTCGTAACCGCTGGACCGCCAGGGAAGTCCCTCCCTTGCTTCTCTTGAGACCCTGGAAAAGGTCCTGAGATCCATCATTGCTGGCTTGAGATTTTTTATTTTTTCAAGAGCCCTTTAGTCGCTGTGAGAATCCTTGTTCCTTCTCTTTCGAAGCCCCATCCTCGGGGGCAGCAGGCCCTAATCTCTGGGCCCTGCAAGGGCCAGGCCTTCCAGCCGAGGCCCCTGCTCTTGGAAGAGGCCTGGCCGATCATGGGGGCAGCTGCTCTGGAGACTGGGGCCGGGGGAGGGGAGGGCTCATAAAAGAAACCCTTCCTGCCCTTCTTGGGCCTGGGTCCCCGAAGGACACCATGCCCGGGTGCCTGGGGCCGTTCCAATGCCCCCTCAACAAAAAAACACCATTTGTCTCATCAAAGCCATTTTGTCCCCCGGCAGGGCCCAATTTGCACCTGCTTGCGGGTCAGTGAGCCTCGGGGGAGGAGTAGGAATGGGTTTACGATGGGGCAGGGCGGACCTGGGGCCGGGCCCCTGGAGGCTGCAGAGTTGGCGCCTTTTGGAGCCCCGCTGCTGGTATCTGCCTCTCCCTGCAGGCCCCGCCCCCAGCCCACGCGGGCCAGCGGGAGGCAGGTCTCTCTGGAGCCAGCTCCCAGGATGCAGCCCGGCTCCCAGACCCAGGGAAGGCCTCCAGGTGGGGATGGTGGGCCCCGCCTCCTCCAAGGAAAGGCAGCCCCTGGGTTAGCACCAAGGCTCCCTGCCTGGCCTGGCCAGAGCCACTCTGCCCTCAGCTGGTCACCACGGGGCAGCCAGAATGGTCTTCCCCAAAGCAGACTGGTCACATCACCCACCCACTGCCCGTCCCACCCCCTGGCTTATAGCCTTCCAGAGCCTTCTGTCCGGCTCAGAATCCCAGCTGCCCACGCTCTCTTAGCCTCGTCCCCAACCCCCCTCCCCCGGCTCACAAGACTCCTGCTCTGTCATCCCAGGAACGCCCTCCCCAGTTCAATTATCACCTCCCCAGGTAAGTCTTCCCAGATTTTCCTGCCCAGCCATCCCTTCCTAAATCCCTGACAGCCCAGATTTCATGATGCGATCAACATCTGTCCTCCCAGCTGGACTCTGGGCTCGCTGGGGGAGAGACCTCACTGGGGTTTGCTCCCCTCTGTGTCCCCACCCTCCTAGCAAGCCTGGGGCAGAGCAGGTGCCCCGCAAATGTGTGTTGAGTGGAGTCACGACGGTGGTGGGTGTTTGCAGGTGTCCTGGCTGAGCCCTGGGAGCCTGTTGTTCCCTGTCAGGCCAAGGGGCACCAGTAGGACCAGACCGCTGGGGACCCAGCTTTTCCTCCTCTGTCGCCGTGAGGGGCACACGCTCTGGGCTGGGGCAACTCGAGGGTCTCCCCCGGTCCCTCCTCCACCAGCAGGGCGGGGAGCCAGGGCATTGGCCCAGCCAGTGTGGCGAGTGTGGGGCTTTACGGTTTACACAGCCTCCCGAGGGCCCACCATGATGAGACTGGGTGCTGGATCCGGCCCTGGGCATGTCCCAGTCAGACACAGATGAGATGGGAGAGGCCCAGCGCACAGGTTGCCTGTGACCATTCTGACAATGGTGACAAACTGGGTGGCTTCAAACAACACGAACTGATTCTCTTAGAGCTCTGGAGGTCGAGGTCCTCAGTGGGCTTGATGACTAAATTCAAGGCATCAGCAGGGCCGTGTGCTTCAGGACAGAGTCTGTTCTCTTGCCTTTTCCAGCCCCTGGAGGCCGCCTGCACTCCTTGGCTGGTGGCCTCATTACTTCGATCTCTGCTTCTGCAGTCATGTCTGCTTCTCTGACTCTGATCTCCTGTGATGACACTGAGCCCATGCAGATAATACAGGGTAATCTCCCCTTAACCTAACTCCATCACATCTGCAATTCACCTCTGCAACATCAGGTAACGAGTTCACAGGTTCCTGGGCGACATTTATGAGAAGGGAGAGACCCTTAGTATCCTCTGCAGGAACTGAGAGGGAGCCCGGCTGACCGAGTCAGAAGGGCCGCAGCTCACCTGGCCCCAGGGGATCCTGGCCCTGTGTTGGACCAGACTCAACTCCTAACTGCAGCATCTCCCTTGGTCCTCAGAACAGCCCTCTCAGGTAGATGCTGTCATCACCCATGCTGTACAGGTGAGAAAAACCGTAACCAACCAAACTCAGCCAGAAAAACTGGGGCTTGAGTCCAGCTGGCGGGTGGGAGGACGGACCCCCAAATCTGCCTTCCACCCTGGTCCCACATGCTTGGTTTTCACCTTAACTTTGAGAACTTTTTATTGGCATGTGATACACGCACAGAAAAGTTCACAGCTCAGTGACTTGCCCTCTAAGGCAGCAGCCAGATCAAGGCACCGCCAGCACCCAGCACCTCGCCCCAGGGGAACCGATCGTGACCCCATCAGCATATCTGAGTTTTGTCTGCTTCTGCCTCGCATGAAGGAATCATCCGGTGTCTGCGCTCTGGGGTCTGGCTTCATTATCTTGACGTTTGTCTGACCGTCCTTGGGTGGGCTACAGGCCATGTGTTCTCAAAGCTCCACGGTACGCCACTGCACAGAGATACCAGGCTTACCTATGCTCTCACCTCTCCATGGGCTTTCGGGTGGGGTCCAGCTTGGGGCTTTTCTAACCAAAGCTGCAGGGAACATTCTAGTGCATGCCTTTTGGGGTACGTGTGCGTGTATTTCGATTGGGTATACAAGGAGCACAGAGGCTGAACAGGGCTCACCTTCTTTTTGTATTTTCAGTCTTATTGAGATATAATTCACATACCATGCAATTCGCCCTTTTTTTTTTTTTTTTGGCGGTACGCGGGCCTCTCACTGTTGTGGCCTCTTCTGTTGCGGAGCACAGGCTCCGGATGCGCAGGCTCAGCAGCCATGGCTCACAGGCCCAGCTGCTCCGCGGCATGTGGGATCTTCCCGGACCGGGGCACGAACCTGCGTCCCCTGCATTAGGCAGGCAGACTCTCAACCACTGTGCCACCAGGGAAGCCCCGATTCGCCCACTTGAAGTGTGTAATGCAGTGGTTTTTAGTGCATTCACAGTTATGTGAAACTATCAACACAGTCCATTTTAGAACATTTTCAGCACCTGAAAAAGAAACCCCGCACCCTTTAGCTATCATCCCTCTTAAAGCTCACTCCTCCCAGCCCCGGGCAGCCACTAATCTACCTTCCGTCTACAGATTTGCCTGGTCTGGACTTTTCAGGAACGGAGTCCTATACTACATGGTCTTTTGTGACTGGCGTTTTTCATTTAGCAGAATGTTTTCAAGGTTCATCCACGTCGTAGCGTATGTCAGGGCTTCCTTCCCTTTTATGGCTGAGTAATATCCCGTTTTGTTTCTCCTTCTAATAGTTGATTACTTTGGGGCTGTGTTGAACAATGCTGCTGTGAGCGTTCAAGTCCAAGTTTTTGTGTGGACTTACGTTTGCATTTCTAGGAATGGAATTGCAGGGCCCTAGGGAACTTTCAGGCTTTTCCCAAGCCATCCTCCCCGACACCTGTTATCATCTGACTTCTTGATTCCAGACGTCATGGTGGGTGTGAGGGGGTGACACCCTCACTCTTGCCTGAACCCTGACTGGGTCCCTTGTGAGGGGCAGCATGGCAGAGGATCGTGGGTCCTCCCCACTGCAGCCCCAGGTGGGTGGGGAGCCACCTGGCTGCTGGGCTGACAGCCCTGAACAGCATCTCTGATCTCCCCTGAGAGCTGCTCGTCAGGACTGAAGTCTCCCTGGGCTGGTCTCTGACGCCTTCCCTTTCCAACTAGGAGTGAGAAACTCAATGCCTACTGACTGAGCACCAGCTGTATACCCAGCAATGTTCTAGCATCTAGAGACTCCGGGCAAATGGGGAGAAGAGGCCCTGGCTTCCTGGACCGGACCCTACATTCCGGAAGGGCAGGCAAATGGATACACGGGAGCATCTCAAACCATGGAAAGTGCCTCGAAGCCAACAGTGGGGTGATATGCAGAGGGCATCCGGGGCCGGGAGGACCCCCGGGTGGGTGCTGGGGCCAGCTGGCTCAGGGTGCTTGCTCTGTATGGCCAAGGCGGGTGCTCACGGAGCAGCTCAGCAGCATGGGCAGTGCGGGCGGGGGCCCAGGGCATGGATTTTGAGGCAAAAACAACCTCTTCAGCCGCAGTCAGGCCTGCAAGCCACGGGCCAGGCATTCCCCGGCCTGTTGCTTCGAGCTGTGGGTCCGAGTGAGGCAGTGGGTTGGCGGAGCCTTTAATCAGGCCGAAATGGCTGTGGAGGCCCCCCGGGACACACACAGGAGGAGCCGAGCAAGGCTGGCCCAGCCATTAATTCCAGTTTGAGCCAGTTTAATAAATAGCTAAAGAAAGAAACTGAGAACAGCTTCACTATTAGCCCGGACTCTTCACTAAGTGGTAGGTGGATTCCCGTTTTCCTGAAATAAGTTCTTTCCATTGCCTGGTGGCGAAGCAGCCAGAGTCCTCTGCAGGATGAGAGCCCCTCCTGGCCTCTGGAACACAGCTGCAGGGACCGCAAAGTTCCCTGGAGTTGGAGCAAAGTGACCGATTGCAGCTTAGGGAGCCCTTTGCAGATAAAACACCCCCCTCCAGGGCTCTGAGCCCTGCTTCTCCTCGGGCATCGTGAAGACAAGTGCACACTTGTACCTGCCAGCCTGTCAACCTTGAACTGCTCCCCGGGTGCCAGGGGACCCCTGACACCATGGGATCCCTTGGGAGCAGACCTCCCTCCCCTCCAGAATCTCCCTGGCAAATCCCACTGGCAGTGGGTGCCTGTACTCAGGAAACCCCCTCACCACCTGCCAGCAGCCCGGTGACCCCTGAGCCTCGGCTGTCCGCTCTGTGAAATGAGGCCTCCCCCACAAGGTAGTGCAAAGCAAGGTAGAGTGCGAAGCTCTCAGGGTGGCATTAGGTACGTGGAGGCCTGAGCCGGGTCCAACCCCACTGTCTGCTCTCTAGACACCCCAGATGGCTCTGTCTCAGCATTGTCACGGAGAGACGGAGGTTGCGGAGGGGACATGCTTGTCCGTGATGACCACCTGACCCATTTGCCTTTCCCAGATCTAATTAATATTAAGCATCTCACCTTCTCTTTGTGTTTGAGATCTGCTTGGCTGTCCTGAGCCCACTGCACCTTCACAAAAACACAGTGAGGCCTGAATGAACATTTGCCCATTCTACAGATGTGGACAGAGAGGCAGAGAGCGGGGGCAGATGGACACAGGGGCAGAAAAGCACACGTGGTGATCTGGTAGGGCCAGAGATAGACCCCGGACTCGGAATGCATTCCTCTTTCATCTCTGCAGTGTTCTCACCCACAACCCAGGATGCAGCCTCACAGGAGCCCCCCATTCCTTACCCAAGCTGGGCTCACATCTCGGTGGCTGGCTACCATCCTCCCTTTTGGGGCCAGGTTCATGGGGGTATTTTAGGAATTTGCTGGCGTCATGGGATGAACTGTGTCTCCCCCCACACACGTTCCTGTGTTGAAGTCCTGACCCCCAGCACCTCGGAATGTGGCTGTATTTGGAGATGGGTCTTTAAAGGAGCAAATAAGGTAAAATGAGGTCACTAGGGTGAGGCCCTAATCCCATAGGACTGGTGCCCTTATAAGAAGAGGAGGTCAGGACTCAGACACACACAGAGGGACGACCCCGTGAGGACACAGGCCGTCTACACACTGAGGAGAGAGGCCTCGGGCGGATCAGCCCTGCCCACACCTGGATCTGGGATTCCAGCCTCCAGGACTGGAGACAGTGAGTGCCTGCTGTTTAAGCCCCCCACTCTGCAGTGCTTTGTTATGGCAGCCCTGGCAAACTATACAGCTAGGAACACTTTGTTCTCATCTCTTGATTTTTCTGCCTGGTGGTGGGGTGAGGGGTGGTCCTCCCTGCCCCTCTCCCCACCCCACAACCAGGGCACATGGGCTGCCAAGAAAAAGACACCTCTTGTTATTCACTTCTGGAGACGTGCCGATCACACCCTTCCTCCTTAGCCCTAGGGGCCACCTTTGAAATCAGACCTGAGCACAGAGAGGCTGAGTCACTGGCCCAGCCTCACACAGCGTCAAAGACTTGTTTCCAACCTCTTGCCTCCTGGCTGCCAGGGGCTGGAGAGCAGGGCAGGGTGAGACGGGACCCGGAGTGGCTGACCAACCAGACTGGGGCGGGGCTTGCATCTCCCACGTTGGCTAGCAGAGACCACTCTTACGGCCTATCCAGCTGGACCTCCGAGCCCACGTGGGCACGGCCATGCTGAGGTGTGCCTTCCTGAGCCACAGTCCGGGCTGGAAGGTTCTGGAAGTTCCTCCAGCCACTGCAGCAGCTTCAGGCCCCCCAGCAAAGTGCCCACAAGATGTTTATTGATAAGCTACTTGTAAATGGGGAGGAGCTGTGATAATCAATGCCATGAAGTGATGTTAAGTGTGCGAGTAGCCCTGGTGCGCTTGGCTGGGAATCAGAAAGCCAGCAGCTAGCTGCAGCCCCAGGGCTCCTCGGCTTCCCAGGTCAAGCTCCGGCCCCTTTCCACTTCTTCGATGCTGGGCACCATCTCTTTCAGTTGATTGGTTTGCTTTTCAATAATTAATGGACTATTATTTTTAGTGCAGTTTGAGATTTACAGAACAATAGAGCTGATAGTATGTAGCGCTCTGTAACCCCCAGGTCCCCCGTTATTAACATCTTGCATTAGTGGGACACGTTTGTTACGATCGATGAACCCAGACAGATACATTAGTATTGGCTAAAGCCCGTGGTTTACTAGGGTTCACTCCTTGCGTTGTATTCCCTGTCGAGGATCACGCAAACAGGGGAGCCCCGTGGTGTGTGTCAATGTGTGTTCGAAGCGATCCTTATATGCAGGGACCCGGGTCCTCCAGGTGGCGTGAGGGGTCCAGATAGATGGAACCCGGCAGCTAACTTTCCATCCTTGTTTTTCGTGTCTCTGTCTTTACCTTTAAACTGGATAACCTGTGCACAGCGAATGGTCGGGTCTCACTCGTGTACCCAGTTGGACCATTTCTGCCTTTTTTTTTTTTGCGGTACACGGGCCTTTCACTGTTGTGGCCTCTCCCGTTGCGGAGCACAGGCTCCGGACGCACAGGCTCAGCGGCCGTGGCTCACGGGCCCAGCCGCTCCGCGGCCATGTGGGATCTTCCGGGACCGGGGCAGGAACCCGTGTCCCCTGCATCGGCAGGCAGATTCTCAACCACTGTGCCACCAGGGAAGCCCCATTTCTGCCTTTTATTTCGGAGCGTTTCGACCATTTATACTCAGCATGGCCCCTGAGATGGCTGGGCTGATGGATGCCTTGCTGGTGTTTTCTGTCTCTGTTCTCCGTCTCCCCTTTCTTCTTCCTTCCCCATCTGCTTACTAGCTTTACCTCTTTGTTTTCTTTTTGTTTGCTTGTTTGTTTAGCGCTCGCTTTGAAGTCTGTGTAGCCCCACTTACCATGGCATCATACACAGTTTTATGCAGAGTGAGAAACTAACTACAATATCCCTCCCGCATCTCTTGTGTTCTGGTTTTCATACATTTACTTTTACGTATGTTGTGACCTCCCCCCACCCCCGCCCAGAATAATCTATAATTATCTTTGCTTTAAGCAGCCATTTAAATATTTTAAGGAGATTTTTAAAAAGAAAACTTTATTTTCCTTCATGAAAGGAACTGTTTCCCTGGTGCCTTGCTAATCCTGGGTAGTGTGATTTTTTTTTTTAAAGTTTATGACATTTGGGGAGGCAAAAATTATACTTTAGTGGACATTCCCCTGATGATAGAGCGCTGAGCGCTGTACAGTTTCTATAGGAATAATACTGAACGTTAATTTCACACTCTGTATGTGCTAGGCTCTCCACTGCCTCTGTTTTATGTCCGTGAAGTCACTTATTCTATGAAACAGCGCTGCGCGGTAGATTCTGTTATTGTGTCCGTAGTTGCAGAAAACTGAAACACCCAGAGAGTGTCCCTGCCACCCCCCCTGCTGCTGCTGGACAGGACCAGGGTCACCCGCCCCGTGCTTGCCCACCCAGCCCATGCCAGCCAGGGCCCGGCCAAGCCACCTGCAAAGCCACTACACGGCCCCACCACCTGGCCTGACTCCGGGGCTGTTGGGCAAAGTGACAATGCAAGACCCTTGTTAAAGTTATTAAATATCCAAAATCTATAAAGAGCTCTTACCATTCAACAACAAAAAGAGCAACACGCAAGGGGACTTGAACAGATATTTCTCCCAAGAAGACATCCTCCCGGCCAATAAGCACTTGAAAAGATGCTCATTTTTCTTTCCAATGTTGGTTTTTTTTCATGGAGAAATGTCTGAGCAAGCAGTGCTGGGCAGTGGTCAGCGCCTTGGGGAACGACTGCCCGGGAGACCTGGGTGTTATTTCCCCGCCCACATCGCAGAGCGAGTGAGGCGGGAACCCAGGCTGCGGAAGTCGGGGCGCTGCTCTGTCCGGTGCTGACCTGCTTCCAGGCAGGGTCCTGGGCCGTCAGAGCCCCGAAGACTACCTGTGCCTCTTGCGTACCCGGCTGGGGAGCACGGAGAAGGAGGGGACGAGAGAGCTGCTGTCCCCAGAGCACCTCTGGTTTACTCTGCTTTGCCTGCAAATGCTCCATTTCATTTGGGAAACAGGAGGTTCTGCCAAAGAACGCTTTTAAATAGTGACATGCCACCACGCCCTTACAAGAGGAAGACTCAGGGAAGGGAAGCAGCTCGTCCAAGGCTCCGAGGGCTCCTGCTTGGTGAGAGCCACTGTGTGTCAGAGTCCACGCCGACCGTCTTGTCCTGGCTGCTCTGATGCCCGGTGACGCAACCCCAGCTGATGGCAGTATGCACTAGAACCTCTGCCTGGTCTCCTGCCACGGGAAAGCCTTAGGGTCCACGTCCCGCCCCCCAGAACCAGCTGCGTTCAGCTCTGTCTGATGCGGGAGATCTGGTGTCTGTCCCTGACAAGAGAACCGGCTTTGTAGCGCTTATCCACGCCAACTCCTGCAGGAATGCTGGGACCGTCCTGTGAATTCCCCTCCTTCTCAGACCTGCGGGCCACCTCTCCTCACACACAGTGGGTACTCGGCGCACACACGCTGGGGCTTCCTGAGAGAAGCCGAGAGCCGGGCTCACAGCACAGCAGAGCAGAGAGGTCACTTTTGAAAGCTGGTCCTGATCTATCACTCCTGCAGCCACCAAGCCCACATAGCATCCTATCACTCTGAGAGGGACATCCTTAGCACAGCAGATCCACAGGCCCTCGGCATCCTGCCCGCCGCCTTTGGTACTCAGCTCACAGCCCTCCCCGACCCCCGGTCCCAGCTATGGGCCACAGTCTGATGCCGCAGGACCTTGGCACGTGCGTGCTCCGTGGTTTAGAGCGGTCCTGCCCATCCACCCTCACCTGGAGAATGCCCTTTCCTTCCACCAGGCCAGACTGCTTTCGATTTTGTGTCCTCTCCTCCGGGCTCTTGTCTCTCCCATTTCTGTAGTTAGCTCGTCTCCCCGCCTCCACCTCAGACTGAGTTGATGCGTGACGGCTGAGGCAGGTGTCGGGACCCCAGGAGGGGAGGAAGCTACCCAAGCTACCCAAGGGGACGTCAGCGCTAAGCAAATGGAAATCAGTACTAGGTAGGCAGGGACCGTCGCCAGCCAGGCCCCCCAGGAGCCGTATGTGCCCCTCATAAGTGGTTGCCACACACCCTGTTGTGTGGACATCGGTAAGTCAGAGTTAGTTATCACCACTGGGTGACTAGGGTCTCTCCCTTGCCGGCCTGTGAGCAGCCACAGAGCACAGATGAAGAGCATGTCCTGAATCAAAGCACTTGAGCTTCCTGAGCCTCAGTCTTCCCGTCTGTGAAATGGAGGCGATGACCCTGGTGCCTCCTGAAAGGGCCGGGCGAGGTGTCGGCGTGATGGGTTCTGAAACCCGGCGCCTGGAGTGTCCCCAGGATAGATAAGGGGCCAGACCCACTGGGTGCCCGTTCCCAGTGTGGAATAGGACGGTGAAGGGTGCTGACCACTGGCCGGCCGGGCTCCCTGCCCCCACCAGTCAGGCACAGCTAAGAGCCCAGAGGGGTGGCGGGCTGACGCGGCTGCGGCTTTGGTGTCCCTTCAGCTCCGTGATGGCCCCTTTGAAGGTGCCGAGACTGACGGCCCCTTTGCGGCCAGAGTGGGGCTGGTCTGGGAGCTGCACCCCGTCACCAGGGCGTGACCGCGGGGTGGGGGGGCACCTCCCCTCCGCGGCCTGGGGCTTTGTGCAGGGCGGGCCGCGTGCTGGCTGGGAGGCTGGAGACAATGGGGGCTGCGGCTGGGCGGGGGGCTGGCATAGCGGGCTGGCAGTGAAGCAGAACAAACCCACAGGGACCTTCCTGTACCTCCGCCTGCGCAAGTAACCTAATCTGGGGGGAGCAGGGCCGCGGCCGGGGTTGGGGCACCGCAGCGGCCTTCAGGCTGCAGTGTGTGTTCGCAGTAATTTGAGGGCTTCCACTGGGGGGTTCCTGATCATTTGATGTGGCAATTAACGAGGGGACTTTTGTCGTCCGGAAAGACACAGCCGCCCACTTCAATCACCCTGTTTATGCCCCGGCAGAAGCCAAACAGCCCCAGAGGCAGATAACGGGTGGACTTCAAACGGCTCCAGGTCGGTCGCCCCTGGAACCGCCAGGCCGCGCAGCGCCCCCCTGCCTTTCAGGCAGCCAAAGCGTTACTTTTCCCATGAAAAGTTCCGGCCCTAATGGCAGCGGATGACAAAGGCAGGCACTCACCCACTCGAGCCCTTTTCATGTGGGTACCTGGCTCTTGAGGTGGGTGGGAGAAGGGGCAAGTCACTTCCCATTGATTCAAAGGGCACGTGCCCCCCGCACCAAGTGGGGGGCGCCGGAGGTACCCTGGATGCCCACAGGGGCCTGTGTCCCCGCCCCTTCCGTGTAAGGGGTGGCAGCTCCAGACTCGGACACCCTCAGAAGGAGCCTCCCTATTTGCAGTCAGTTCCTCTGTGGGTCAGATGATGGGGTGACAGTGATGACCGTGATGATGTCAGCCTCAGCCCAGCTCTCTGCTGAGTGTGGCACGCAAGCCTCAGCCCCGAGACAGCCTCACGCCGGCACCCGCTGGTTCACAGACAGGGCTGGTGAAGTGTGGGGACTCGCCCGGGGTTGCACCTGGGCCCAGGGAACAGAAACCCGCGGGACCTGGCTGCGGTGGGTGCCCATCCTGCCTGGCGTCCCGGCTCTGCGGCTGAGGGCCAGCCAGCCGAGACCTCACTGATCGTCCTCAACAGGAAACTGGGCCTTTTACTCAAACCCAACCATTGCTGTAGCCCAAGGCTGCGAGGGCCAGGCAGAGAAAAGCCTCAGCCCGTGCTGGGATCTTAGTAAAAGCTCAGCCAATTCCCCTCTGGGCCTCTGTTCCCTCACCTGTGAGCTGGGGGACCAGAGGGACCATGGATGCAAAACCCCCGGCACACCTGCTGGGGGCCCAGCCCATCCAGCCCTCCTGGTCGGTGCCTGGCTGGGACCACGCCCGACCAGCTGACATCTCACCCCAGGCTCCTCATGGGCTGTCACAGCAGGAACGAGGTGGGGTGGGGGCTGGGAAGAAAAGGGCCGGTGGGACCTCCACGCCCATCTGTACCCAAGCCAGGTGCCATCTAGTGCTCCACAATAGACACGCACGGGCCCTTGCCGGAGGAGTAAATTCAAACCTTCACCATTGGCTGAGTCACTCCTTCTCGACCACGCTGCGGTGACAGAAGGGCAGAGAGGGGCCCAGGCTGCTAGAACTTCCACTCGGCGGGGCCTTGGTGGACAGTAAAGACAGACAGGACCCTTCCAGGATGGTCAGCGGTAAGACCGGGGACGGTGGGAGGGGAAGGGGCGGGGGAGGACGGGCTCCGTGTTGACTGGGCAGTGAGGGAGGGATCCCCCGGGAGGTGACGTTGGAGCAGGTGACAATGCGAGGGACGGGGCTGACCTTTGGGAGGAGTAGGTCTGTGGGCTCAGGGACAAAGGAAGCACCAGCATGGGGGGAGCTTGCCAGGGACCCCATCTGGAAGGGCCTGGCTTGCCAGCAAAAGGAGCTTCCTTTTAGCCCGAAAACAGAGGAGCCACTAAGACGATGCTCCAGCCTTGTCATGCTCCTGCTCTACAGCCTTCAGTGGCTCCCCATGGCTTTCCCCAACAATCTCTTTCTCGCACTGGCATTCAAGGCCCAGCATAATGTGGACCTAACGCCTCTTGCGATTAGGACTCCAGCCATCCCCTCACATGCCAGCCCCCCTACAGCTGCCCCGCTCCCTAAATGTCTCCCAAGACCCTGCCTCTGTCCTTTGATCGGGAGCTGTCTCCATCCCAATGCCGCCTCTGCTACCGCTCCTCCAGCAAGGAACTGTAGGATTTATCAAGGCCCGGTGAAAACATCACGTCCCCCAAGAGGGCGCCTGACCCTAAGTTCCCTGGGGTGGACTGCATGGGCAGCCCAGCTGTGTGGCCTTAGGTGAGGTGTTAGCTTCTCTGAGCCTCTCTGTAAAATGGGATAATAATAGTAAAAGTACCACCTAGGGCTGTTGCTGGGATTAAATGAGCTAATGGGACTGGTCAGATTGATTGGCATTGCCGTATTTCATGTAATATAAGACACCACTGATTGTAAGATGCACCGTTACTTTGTATCCCTCTAAGGGTGGGAAAAGCTGACAGTTAAACCATGACACACCTTGGAAGGTCCCTCTGAGTGAGCCAAAGAGTTCAAATTTTAACTGGAAGGAAACAGTTGAGGGTTTTAAGTTAAGGAAGTACAAGGGCAGATCTGAGCCCTACAAGGCCTCCAGTTGCTGTCCTTCTGGAATTTTCCCCCGAGAATTCCAAAGCTGGAAAGAATCGGGGAAACTGAGACACAGAGAAGAGGAGGCCAAGCTTGGGGTCACCGGGGGAGTTGAATCTGCAGGTGGAGGTGAGGGAGGGATGGGTTAGCACGGAGCAAAGGGCCCTCCCCTCTCCCCGAGCCTCCTGTCCTCAGAGGGGGCAGAGGCCACCGCGGTCCTTGCCTCTCCCACCATCGTACCCTCCCACTGCTGCACACTTGGCGGTGGGCCCAGCAAAGGTCTGGGAAATCGAGTTTTCGGTGGTCAGTTCCCATTCCAGACAGAAAAGGGGATTCGGGGTGGACGGGTCGGAGTCCAGGGTGAGCCCTTTTACGATGCTGCCACACTTCACTCGTCCACTATTCAGTGTCACATCTGCTGGGTGGAGCTGGAGGGACTGGAGATAAAACACCTGGGCGTCATGACCTGGCAGGAGAGATGGACAGGTAAACAGCAGGAGCTTATGGGAACACCAGCTCAGGGAGGTCCGGGCAGACTTCCTGTAGGAGGTTACGGAGGCCCGCGGGCGGCTTGGCTACAGCATCTGGATAGAAGCACCTCCAGAGCTTGGTCCTCCTTCCTGGAGCCCCGGGTTCCCTCTCCCTCTGGGCTGCCCTCAGTCAGGAGTCTCAGTAGCTCTGGTCCTGGTTTCTTTCCTTCAGTGCCCTCAGCCACTTGTTTCATGGTCTGGGCGGGGAGAGAGGCAGTGGTGAGGACCCAGCTCTATGCTCACGTACTGTGTGACCCCGGGTAGAAAGCTGCCCTTCTCTGGGCTGGCAACATCTCTCTTCCTAATGCCCAGAGACCATACTGTTACCACCCTCCTTGTCAGTAAATGAAGAGGTGGGGTGCTGACCCAGGGCTCCGACCCCAAAGCCCAGCACCTTCAACTCCCACCCCTGCCCACCCCGTGTGGCAGCCACCTCCCCAGCCCCGTTGCCAGACGCGAGGGCTCAGGCCCCACCTCGGGCACGTGCCCGGCCCGGCCTGGCTTCTACCCTAGCTGGCGCCTCTGCCCGCCTCTTCCTGCACCCACCCACCTCCCGCGCACAGCTGGCTTCTTCTCAACGTCTAGGCCTTGACTAGAGGTCGCTGCCCTGACCAGCGTCACCCTGGCCCGCTCCATCCGCCCCTCCCCCAGCTCCCCTTTCTCTGCTCTGCCCTCCTCTGCACCCATGTCTCCCTCCCAGCCCGCCCTGGGCTACACGTTGGGGTTGGGAGACAGGCACGCCCAGCCTTCAGGACGCACAGATACGAGCACAATGGCTATTGACACATCGTCCTCCAAGGGGGGCAGTTGTGGGGACGTTTTCAGTGGGGTTTGACTTCCTGTCCCTGCGCTAAGAAAGGCAGAAATGTGTAGCTTTTCCCACTCGTATGGAAGATAAAGGTGCTCGGGCCCCCTGGATGAACCGCAGACTCACGAGTTCCAGCTCCTTCTCGGCTTGGGCAACGCTGTCTCATCTTTGGTGTATAAGTGTGGTTTTGAATTTTTCTTAAGGTCCATAAACAAAGACAGACCTCCCACATGGCAGTGTTTGTACTTTTGGAATTGGTCAACCTGCAGGGCCAGGAGCGTCTTCAGCGGCTCTGTCTCTCTTTGTCTACCTGATCCTGTCCAGGGCCCACAGGTGAGGGCTGAGTCCAGGGCCGGCGCTGTCACCACGCTCCTGGCCCCAGGGACACAAACCCCAACAGACTGTTGACTTGCCGAGGAGGGCATCCCTTCCTAACGGCCACAGCACCAGAAGGCCAGGCCCAGGCACCAGCTCTGCCCGGCCTGCCCTCTGAGTGTGGCTCTGGGGACCCGGCCTTGGAGGGCGACCCTGGCAGAAAGGACTCAGAGGAAAGATGGAGGAAGGGCCCCCACCCCATTCACGCAGCCAACTGGGATGAGACCACAGGGGTCAGCAGTCACTCTGAGGGGGAGGGTCACGCGAGACGCTGATCTCTTCTCTGCCGGGTGGTGGTGGTTACGTGGGTGCCACTTCACAGCCAATCGTGCAACGGTTCAAGGGATGATGTGGTGCCTGGGCTTCGGAGCGGGTCTGGGTCCGGCTCTGCCACTTGCTGTGTGATGGGGCAGCTCGCTGACCTCTCCATTTCTAACCTGTGGAATGGGAGACAAGACTTCTTCCCTCCTGAGTGTTTCGAGGATTCAGTGAAACAGGGTGTGCGGGGGCTCGGGCCAGAATGAGCAAAGCGACTCCCTCCACAGTCCACATCATCACTGTCAGATCAAATGCCAGGGAAGGGCTTGGCAGTGGCTCTGCTGGGCTTCTCAGTTGACCACAGCCTGGATGTGGAGGAAAGGAAGGTTCCGGGCCAGTGCAGGCAGCCAGGTGGGTGCCCAGAGGCGCAGCCCGGCCCGTGGATCTCTCGAGGCCAGCTCTGAAATTAACAAGGATGTGGGGCCTTAAGCATCGTGGGGGTGGGGCTCGGCACCTCTAGCTGCAATGGAGCAATCGGGCAGGCGGCCTGACCCCAAGGGAAGCACAGAGCTGCTGGTGGTCACTGCAGCTCCTTTAGCGACCAATCAAGCCTTCTGCATTCTGCCCCCACAGAAAGGTTCCTGGGGGAGCCCGTCCCCCGGGGACAGGCCTGTGACAGCTTCCTGGACACGGGCCAAAGTAGTTGGCTTTTGAGCATCGCTCTAAGACGGCAATTTGCAACTTCGTCATGAGCTTGATGGATGAGCGCTGAGTGGCTCCTGGGCCACCCGAGGCCAGAGAAAGGCTGCTGACGTACATGACAAAATGTTTTCTTACCACCCGGTGCCAGTGACGGGCCCTTCAAAGGAAATGCAGTCCCTGCAGAACCAATTCACCCTCTTGTCTTTTTGTGGCGCTGAGGTCGGCAGCTTTTATTCGGCAGTTGAGAAAAGGGCCACAGGCTCCTTGCTGTCTCTGGGAATGCCATCCCCGTGGGCCACCAGCCCCCGGCCAGCTTGCACGGGGCCACGCTTCATTTTGATGAAGTTTCAAAAAGCCCCGCTGTAACCGGGGCCGGGGGTGGACCTTGCCTCACCCAGGGCCAGAGTTAGAGCTGCCTTTGCTGAATTCCAGGAGAGAGGAAGGGGTTCCTGCCATCTCAGCCATAATCCAAGGCAGCACTGGGTCCCCGCTGTGCTCGGTAGCCATGCGCGGTCATCGAGCGATGAATTGTATCATAGACCCATTTAGCCTTGTTCCCATTAAATGCAACCTCCAGGAGGGCCATTCTTACTGGGCATTTGATTCCAGCCTGGGGATAAGCAAACCTAGGAGACACCTGCCTTGGGTTTGCTTTGCTGGGAGAACTACATCAGGTCCCCCAAGGGTCCCTCCCGGCCCCAAGAGACTACTTTCTGACCTCTGTTATGGGGTTGGCGCACAAGTCTACGTGTGCGTCAAAACCCACAGAACTGGGCATCACAGGAGTAGATTTTACTGTGTGTAAAGTGAAAGAATAGTTACCTCTCTCGGGGGCAGGGCACAGGGATGTAAGCCAGACTTCCTCGACTGTATTTCCTGTGGGAGACAAGATAATGGTCCCCCAAAGATGCCCACGCCCTGAGGCCCGGACCTGTGAATATGTGGATTTACCAGGCAAAAGGGTCTTTGCAGGTGAGATTGAGTTAAGGATCTCGAGATGGGAAGATTGTTCTGGATCCCGGGTGGGGAGATCATCCTTATAAGAGGAGGCGGGAGGGTCAGAGTGAGAGGGGCTGTGACCATAGAAGCAGAGGTCAGAGCGACGGGGTGCGGGGGCTGTCCACGAGCCAAGGATGCAGGTGTCCCGTAGAAGGAGAAAAAGCTGAGCACGCAGATTCTCTCCTGGAGCTTCAGGAGAAAGCAGTCCTGTGGATACCTTGGTTTGGGGACTTCTGGCCTCCAGAACTGCGAGAGTCCATTTGTGTTTTTTAAGACACCAACAGCCATAGCAAACTCATACAGCCTCGTGTGGCAGATCTGACTCTGGAACCAAGTCAATATTTCATGTAATTAAAAAAAAAACAGATTGAATTATAAGAGGAATCCCTTTATAAACGTCAAAAATAAAATGGAAAAACGAGGGCGACTACAGCCACCAACTCAGACCATCTCAGACTCCCATGCAGGACTGTTTAATAGCAGGTCCCAGTGCCAAGCCCACAGTCGGCAAGTTCAAGGCTCTGCGTGGAAAAGGAGCCAGGGCATCTGAGGGACCCTGGCGCTGAAGGGTCTCCTGCTCCACCGCAGCGGGGGTGAGTGGCCACCCACTGTCGTGGCCCAGGAAGGGGATCCTAAAACCGACTGGAGCATGGCACAGCCCAGGCCTGACTGCTGGCAGCTCTGCTGGCTTTTGCAGACTTGACTTCCCCAGGCTGAGCCCCTCCTCGTTCCAGGCACAGGCCCTTCTGGGGCAGCCGTGACCTGCTGCATGGTGGGAGGCTCCAGGGGACTCCGGGTCCAGCACTTCCCAGCAGACGACTCACTCCCAGCCTCCATTCAGCCCCTGCCACACCCCGGGTGTTACTGAACCAAACGTGGGTCCGCTTGCCTGTATGCAGTAAAGCCAATCTACTGACACCGGGTCGTGGTGAAGGAAAATGTAGCGCTTATTGCAGGGCGCCAAGCAAGGAGTCCAGGCAGCTAGCGCTCAAAAGGCCTGAACTCCCCCGATGGATTTCAGGGAAAGGTTTTTAAAGACAGGGTGAGGGAGGGGGGTTGTGGGGTGTGTGATCAGCTCGTGGATGCTCTTCTGATTGGTTGGTGGTGAGGTAATTGGGAGTCAACGTCATCAACCTTCTGGTTCCCACCAGTCTGGGGTCTACGTGTTCGTGGGCAGCATGGAGTTAACTTCTTCCACCTGGTGGGGGTCTCAGTAGCTGCAAAACAGCTCAAGGACATGGCTCAGAACATTATCTATAACCCTGGAGGAGGAACTAAAGGCCCTTGACTTTGTTTAATGGCTAAACTATCATTAATTATTTTGTCTTGTTTGACTGTTTTCCTTTCTCTCTGCGTTTTCTCACTTCTCTGATTACGTTTATTCTTTGGAACTTGGAGAAGGCCTAGGAGGATAAAGTTTTTCTACAGACAAGAGACAGGCAGAGGACATGGTTGGGGGGGGGCTCTGTTCCGGGAAGGCCCCATATGGTCCTGCTCGGTTACACAGGCTCTGGGTGCAGCTGTGAGTGGGACAGACTGAGCTCATGGGTGCCCATCCTGGGGGGTGCGGGGCGGGCAGCAGGGAAAAAAACTAATGGGGGCTCTCTGTTCTCACTAGGGCAGTTGGGAAAGCTTCTCTGAGGGGTGATCGAGTGTGACATTGGGCAAGTTCTGCACGTCTGAGCATCCTCACCTGTGAAATGGGGACCATGCCTGCTCTGTCGTAAGCTGCTACGAGCATGGAGTGAGGTACAGCACAAGACACGCTCAGGACCTCGATAAGTGGTACTTACTGTTATTGTTGCTGCCATTGTTACTGTTATTTAGACATGGATCATCCCAGAGAAAAGCCTTTCCCATGATTAATATCGTTTATCGATCATTACTTTACAGTGTTGCAAAGTGCACTCAGGACTGTCTCTGCCCGCAGTGTCTGAGGCCCCTCCCAAAGCAGCAGCTGGCAGAACACAGCTGTTTCCTCCAGGAGAAAGGGGAGGGAGAGATGGTGAGGGTGACCTCTCTTTAGGTTAAGCAGGAGCCTGCCCCAGGTGGGCAGCAGTCCTGGATTGCCAAGCTCAGCCCTGGGTCAGTGCAGGTGAACCCTGAGGGACACTTTGTAGAGTTAGAGAGTCTCAATTTGAGGATGTGAAAACTGAGATTTGGTGAAGTGGTTAAGGGAAAGCAGAAGGTGTTATAGACAGAACACTGGACTGGAGGCTGGGGTCCTGTGTTCTGTCCCTGTATTTGCCTGTAACTTGCTGTCTCCTTTCTGGCAGGTCACTTAATCCCTCTTGGTGTCACGCACCCTATGACAGGCTGGACCAGAAGACAGCTTCATACATGGCATCTCTTTGAGTGTTATAGGATTTAGTTTTGAATGTGGGAGTAGTTAAGAACTGTAGCAGTTAGCTGTTGCTGTGTAACAAACCATCCCCAAATTCAGTGGCTTCATATAATAAACATTTGTTTCTCTTTTTAAAAAACCTACCCATGGCTCAGCTGGGCAGTTCTGCTGATCTGGATCAGGCTTCAATGATCCTGACTGGAGTCATTTGTAGGTCTGCAGTCATCTGGTGGGTTGTCTGGGGACTGGCTGGTCTAGGATGGCCTCACTCCCATGTCTGATGGTGGGCTGGCTCTGAGCTGGGGTGACGGGGGCAATGGGGCTACATGTCTTTCCTCCTCCAGCAGGCTAACCTGGGCTGGTCCACGTGGTACGGTCCTCTTGGGGCCTAGGCTCAGAACTGCCAACTGGTCATTGCTGCCAGTGCTTTACTGGATAAAGCAAGCCACAAGATAAGCCTAGATTCAAGGTGGCATTCAAGGGTCGAGGAAATAACACTTTGCCCCCTGATGGGGATTTCTGCATCCAGAGGTATGGATTCAGGGACAAAACAATTAGAAACATTTCTGCAGTCACTCAACCACGAGGATCAAAAAAAGGGTCTTAAAGAGGGGACCAGCCCAGAAGTAGGAGAGATGGTGTGTAAATGGTATCATCTTCAGAAAGCAACTCAGATTCCAGCTAAGGACTGGATTTCACAATTTTCCTCTAAGCCACCGTGTATGCTATTCCCTCTTCCTGCAAGTACTTTCCCCATACCCTTCTCTGTACGTTTTTTACACAAGAAAACATTCTCCCAGATTGAAAAAAAAAATTTATTTGTGAGCACAGTCTAAGCTTTTATTTGTGAGAGCATCAGAGAAATTTTGTAGGATGTACGAAGGCTTGTCACTGGCTGACACACGGGGTCAGTTTGTGGACAAGACAGGAATCTCAAGGTTTGCTTAACGTGAAAGTTTGCCCTGCAGCAGGGGAGGAAATGCACCTGTACATTAAATCTGGGTGGAGTAAATAAGTTATGGGAAGAGGGGACAGCTCTTCCTTAGAAAAGAATTCCATTTAATAAATGTAGAAAGAATTAAGAAAATAGAAAGTCACCATTAGAACAATACAGTAATAATTGTTACAGATCCACAGATAGAGGCTCAAATAAGTGGATAAAATTTCAAGGAGAAACAAGGTATTTTCATAGTCTCAAAGTATCTCCCCCCAAATAGTTATTAAGTACAACAGGAAAAGTAGTGACTTCAGTAAAGAAACTGGCAGGCACTGCCTTCACTAAGTGATCTAGGTTTACATCACCAGGAATAAGACAGATGAAGCTACCTGGACGGAAAAGGGGTATCTTCCCAGTGCCCGGGGGCCCACTGCCCTGAGCTGGGAAGTCACCAGGAATCTGGCCACGCTCTCTCCGAGGCCACAGGGACTCTTGCCACTGTTTCCCCGCGCACCAACCTTTACTCACATTCCCCTTGCTGACTGCCAAAAATGATGCCCAAGGTGGCTCTAGGTCATGTCCTAAGACAAGTTCCCCTCAGAGCTTGGCCAGAATTCTTGTCTCCCTATTCCACATTCCCAGGAAAAGGACTATTTGACCCAGCTGGGACAGTCACGGGTGGCCTTGGGGGCTGGGTCCAGTTGGCCAGTCTACGGCAGCTTGGAGGACAGACCAGTCACTGAAGACCTGGGAGGGGTTGCAATCAGGGTGGGCTTCCTGGAAGTGGTGAGGCTTGAGCATAACGACACTCTTGTTCTGGAAGATCTGTGAGGGGAGGGGTATGTCTTATTCAACAAGGACTGTTACCTGGGAAGTACACAGCTACCATCTGATGAATGAATGTCCCCCACATCCCAGGCTGACTCAGCTTCAGTGGCAGGTACGCAAGGGTAAGGCCTTGTCTTAGGAAAATCCTGAAGAAAGGAAGCTTAGAGATTTGCAGAACATTCTGAGATGGGGTCAAGAGACATGGGAATGTCTCCATCCATCCTGGTGTGGAGGGAGATGCACAGATGACTGTCTGGGTGATCAGTGTCGATAAGAGGGCAGCTGGTGGAACAGCAGGATGGGTGACCAGAGGTGGGAGCTGGAAGGGGTGGAAGCAAAGGAGGCTTCTGTGTGGTCAAGGGTTGTTGGTAGACTTGGGTGATCCAGCCCTGCACTCTGTTCTGGCTCCTGGGCGATAACCTCGGTGTACTCGGAGCACCCTGCCTGGAAGAGTGTGTGCACCTGGGCCTTTGGTCTCGCTCTATCAGTGTGGTCTCTGGAGGGACTGGAGACCAAGGAGTTCCGCGTCAATGTGACTGACCCCCCCAATAAAGCCCTGGACACCCAGGCTCGGGTGGGCTTCCCTGGTTGGCGAGACTCCAGGCGTGTTGTCACACAGGTTGCTGGGAGGATGTGACCCCGGGGAGGGGACAACCAGAAGCTGGAACCTGGTGTCTCCTGGATTCTGCCCCACCAGCCTCTCACTTTTGTTGATTTTAATGTGTATCCTTTCGCTGTAACATGGAACCATGAGTATAACAGCTGTGCTGAGTTCTGTGAGCCCTTCCAGTGAATCAATGAACTGGAGAGTGGTCTTGGGGAGCCCTGAGACTTCACAGAGGAGGAGGTGAGGGAGCCGGGCCTGGAAGGATGAATGAGTCTTCCCAGAAAAGGCTGGCATTCCAAGGAGAGGGACCCAAAACTTGGAGGTAGAGAATGACATCCATCTCCTCCCTTCTTTTGCTTGAAGAGAAAATAGAATGGTGAATTGTGACTTCAGAAGGGGTGTGTACCTTTTATGTATATAATTATATATATATTACTTATATATGAGTTCCCCTTTTAAGCACAGGCTTTGGGTCCATGTCTCCCAGGGGGTGCCCTTGCTGTAAACTTGATCGCTGGCCTGCTGAGAAGGGTGTCTGTAGGGGGTGAGAGGGAGTGGAGAGGCAAGAAGCAGTTTGAAGGTGCTTTAGTTCGCTTCCCCCTAAGGAACCTGTTGGGGAGGGCATTTCTAGTTTCCAGAACCATCCACTATCATTAGACCTTTCTCTTTTCTGACCAAGGGAGTTATTGCCTCCTCAGATCCACACAGAGGCTAAAAAATTCCTGGTCTGATGTCTTTGGGTGGGGGCAAGGGGACAGGCTGGTGAAGAATCTGCAAGCAGCCAGGTGGAAAACCCCTGTAAGTCCAGTTCAAAGGATGTGTGATGGTTCTATCAAGCTGCTGAGGTAAGGAGCTCCAACTGTGTGGTGAGGACTCAGCAAGTTGATCTAAAGACCTCTGTGTGCCCTAAAGATTGATTTTCTTTGAATTTCTATTCTTGTGAGCTCCCAGTGAGGACTTGGGGTATATAGCCTGCTATGGACCACATTTTGTGCCCCCCCCCAAATTCATACACTGAAACACTTATCTCCAGTGTAATGATAAGAGGTGGGGCATTTGGGCAGTGATTTTATCATGAGGGTGGGGACCCAATGATGGAATTAGTGCCCTTATAAGAAGACACATGAGAGAGCTTGCTTTCCCCAATATATATATATATATATATATATATATATATATTTGTCATTGAGGAAACAATGAGAAGGTGTCCATCTAAAAACAAGGAAGCAGGTCCTCACTGGACACTGAATCTGCAGGCACATGACCTTGGACTTCCAGTCACCAGAACTGGGAGAAACAAATGTTTGTTTTTTAAGTTGTCCAGTCTGTGCTGTTCTGTTATAGAGCCTAAGCTGACTAAGACATAGGCCCTAAGGACTTTGCAAAACGGGGAGAAAAGATGAAGAATGCTTGTAAAACAGAACAGACTACAGTCACCCACTAAGTGGCTTTACTCTCAACCCCTCTCTTATGTTCCCCCCTCCACTCTTTTTAGAGAAAACTGGGGCCTCCTCTCTGCTCGAACCTCCAACACCACCTTCCCTGTCCTCACTCTCAGCTGGTGGTCTTGCTTCCTGCTTTACTGAGAAACACAGATGCCATTGGAGAGACAGGACTCCTTGGAGAAATGGCTGATTCCAGGGACAGGGAAGGTACCAGGTGAGCCTGGAGCATCTTATTCCAGTGAATCGGGAAGCGCTCAAAGGATTATAAGACACATCAAAAGGGGCTTTCACTGGCCAAATATAGAACAAATTGAGGGTCAAAATAAATAATGATAGAAATGTACTATAATTCATTGACTAAAATAAGAAACCATGACTCCATGATGACATAAATAAGTAAACAAATAAATTGAAATACATATTAATTATGAAGGTGGAGGAACATCACAGCGCAGAAGGCCAGCAGACTCCACCAATCAGGGTGGATGGCACCAGCTGTGGGCTGACTGAAATTGCACACCACCTGACAGGAGGCAGTGAGAAGGATGTAGCATCACTTCTTGCAAAAAAAATGCAGAACCTGCCTGAACCTCATCCTGAGGGCACATCAGACAAACCCAAATTGGAAGTCACTCTTCAAAATAACTGGCCTGGGGCTTCCCTGGTGGCGCAGTGGTTGAGAGTCCACCTGCCGATGCAGGGGATGCGGGTTCATGCCCCGGTCCGGAAAGATCCCACACGCCGCGGAGCAGCTGGGCCCGTGAGCCATGGCCGCTGAGACTGCGCGTCCGGAGCCTGTGCTCCGCAGCGGGAGAGGCCACAACAGTGAGAGGCCCACGTACCGCAAAAAAAAAAATAATAATAACTGGCCTGCATCCAAAAACATCAGGACCGCGAAGGTCAAGGGAAGACTGAAGAATGGCTCCAGACTGAAGGAGACTAAGATTCTGAACGGGATGCTTTGCTAGAAAGACACTATTGAGACAATTGGTGAAGCCAGAAGTGTGTAGTGATATATCAGCATCAATTTCTTGATTTTGATAGTTTGTTGTGATAATGCAGAAGAATGTCACTGTTTGTAAGAAATATGCACTAGGGCAGTCAGGGGGTGGTGAGGTATCACACTGGCAACTATCTCAAGTGGTTCAAGAAGATAAAAGTTCTCTGTGTATTAGCTTCTTGTTGCTGCTGTAACAAATCACCACAAACTTGACGGCTTAAAACAGCAGAAATTTATCCTCTTCAAGCTCTGGAGGCCAGAAGTCTGAAGTTAGTTTCACTAGACTAAAGTCAAGGTGTCATCAGGGCTGGTTCCTTCTGGAGGCTCCAGGGAGAATCCACTCTTTGTTCTTTCCAGGTTCTAGAAGCTGCCTGCATTCCTTGGCTCATAACTTCTTAATTGCATTACTCTAACCTCTGCCTCCATTATTACATGTCCTACTTCCTCTGCTGTAATCAAATCTCCCTGAGCCTAGCTCTTATAAGGAAATTTTTGGTTATAATCAGGGCCCACCTGGATAATGCAGGATACTCTCCCCATCTCAATATTTTTAACTTAATCACATCTGCAAAGTTTCTTTTGCCACACAAAGTGACATACAGGTTCAAGTTACTAGGACCTGCATATCTTTGGGGGCCTTAATTCAGCCTACCATATCTCACACACCAGGATGTAACCTCAGTGAAGGCAGGGATCTAAAAATTTTTCTTCTTTAAGTACAGTAAATACACAGATGGTGGAGGTACACTTTGATGATTTTCAAACTGAACACACTTGTGTTTGAGGATCAGAACATTTCCAGCACCAGAAGCCTCCTTCCAAAAGCAGGGGTTTGCATCTGTTATGTTCATTATGATACCCACTGTGCTTGGAACAGAGCCATGTGCCAAACAGCATTCAATACATACTTGGAGAATGAGATGAATTCTGAGCTGGGAAAGACAGTGTGATATACAAACAGGCGTGTGTGAATCTGGACTAGTCTCCACTTCTCTGAGTCTGTTTTCTCATCTGCAAAAGGAGGATATCAATAGCTCCTGTTTTTCAAGATGTGATGAGAGTGATACAAAACATGTAAAGCCCTGGAATAGAGACTGGCACACAGCAGGTGTTCATGAGCTCTCTCCTTCTGTCTTATGAATGCTAAAGGAGCTCAAGAAGAGGGAAGTCATGGGGCAGTCTGGGCTGGCGCACCATGGAGGTGATGGCCTTGGACATGCAAGCTTGGGGCATGGCTTAGAGCAGTCTGGGCGATGCTGGAGCTCCTCGGTGCCCTTAAAAGCTCCCCCACTGTAGGCAGTGTAGCAGCCACGTCCTTGAACCACAGGGTGGCCCCCAGGCTCAGCACTGTGCTCTCCAACTCCACCCAGCCCCTTAACTAGATGCCCCAAGTGTTCTTCCTGTCTTGATTTTATCCTCCTCTTGGGTGGCCCAAAGGAAGTCCTCTTGCACTCACAGCCCAGGGTCTCCTGAATACTGCCCCCACCTTAGGCATCTGCTCACCTAGAGCCAGGAATTGGACAGGTGAAGAGCAGAGAAGAGGTGATGTAGTGTGAGCAAAGGTGGATTGGGGGAATGTGCAGGCACTTTGAGAACAATGATCTCTTCTGCAAACTAATTTTAGGTACAGTAGCTTTGCCTCTTCACCCAGCTGCAAAGGTCTCTGATTCCACTTGACTGATAAAACCATTTACCTGAGGATTCGGTCTCAGCCATTGGTCTTTGTCTCCATGCAGCTCCCATTGGTGACTGTGCCTTGGGGGTGCCCAAGGGCCAGCTGAACCCAGGTTCTTCTGTTACCTGACAGAGGGCTTATGGTTGAAGGCTACTGGACCACCTTCTCCCCTTCTGTCCCCTTTGCCTCAGCCCACTGAAGGTCACTGACCAGCCTGTATGCTGGTGTGAAAACAATTGGGTGTTTCCACTGTGTCATTCAAAGAAAAGGAAGGGAATTTTTTTTTTATATGAACACATCACACCCAGTTTTCTAAATATTTACACACAACCATGTCTCTGCCCGGAGGGCACATGGCCTCTTGTTCCCCATTAAAAACACATCTGTTCTGTTTGGCTAATCAGAGGGGCCCAGCCATGCCCTATTCTCTGCCCCCAGAGCACTTGGAACACCGAAAGCAACTGCCCGATGGCATGTGGGGCAGCCCTGGGCAGGGCCCTTGAGGCCAGGGGCACCTTCTAGTATCTGGATGACTGCAGATGTCTCCCAGTCCGTTTCCTCCCACCTGGCAACCAGAGTGTCCTTTAAAAATGCACATCAGATCCCACCACACCCAGCTCCTGATCCTGCAATGGCCGCTCCTCTCACTGGAGTCCTCAAGGTGGCTTACGAGGCCCTGTGCAATAGGCCTCCACCTCTGTCTCTGATCTCAGCACCCGCCACTCACCCCATGTTAGTTTCCTGGGGGTGCTGTAACAAAGGACTTCAAACGTGGTGACTTAAAGCAATAAGAATTCATCCTCTCACAGTCGAATGCCAGAAGTTCAAATTCAAGGTGTCGTCAGGGCTGTGCTCCCCACAAAGGCTCTAGGGGAGGATCCCTCCTGTCTCTTCCAGCTTCAAGTGACTGTCTGCAACCCTCGGCTTGTGGCTGCCTCACTCCAGTTTCTGCCTCTGTGGTTACATGGCCCCCAGCTCCCCCTCTTTCTCCTCTGTGTGTCTCTCTTATAGGGGCAAATGTGATTGCACGTAGGGCCCATTCAGAGAGTCCAGGATAAACTCCTCATCTCAAGAGCCTTAGCTTAATTATACCTTTTGCCATATGAGGTAATACAGGTTCCAGGACTGGGACATGGACATATCTTTTGGAGGTCCACATCCAACTCCATTTACACCCCAGTGTTCACACAACCCCAGCTCCCTGACCCCTGTTTGTTCCTTGACCACACGAAGCATATTTCCAAGACCCTCCTCCCCTCTGATGGACTTTATGCAGGACTTAGAGGACTTTCACTCCTTCTAAAGCAGCACAACTAGGGTTGGCTACTCTCCAACCCTTTCTTTGGCTTTATCACCACCTGACTTGAACACATTCACATGTTTATTGTTTTATTTCCTGTCTCCCTGAACCAGCATGAATGCTCCACAGGGTAGGTGATTCACTTCTGTAGCACAGTTGAGCATCCTGGCACTGGTGTGAGGTTCTGTGGTCATCAAGGACCCTGGTCCTTTCCCTTTCTTCTCCTCACTCTTCAGCATGGAACTTCCTTTCTCATGACCTCATGATCCAAGATTGCTGCTCCAGATCCAGCCACCCTGTTGGCATCCCAGACAGAGGGAGGAAGATGGAGGGAAGGGCAAAAAAGAGTTCCTTAAGAACCCCATCCAATTACTTCTGCCTGCATTCCATTGGCCATATCAACCTACAGGGCTTCTGTTCTAAAGAAAGGGAGGAGGGAAATGGAGGAAGCCACCGGCAGACTCCACACATCTGTTGGAAGCCCAAGGCATCTAATTCTGGGTATCCATGAATCTCGGGGACACACTTAAGGATTTAGACCAGTTGCTTCAGTTCAAGGTGGTATCAAGGGATGTGGGGTCAGGGGAAAGGGAACTGGAATGGGAGTTAGGAGCTTAAGATGCCAGGTTGGGCTCTACCACTAATTGCTTTGACTTTGGGTTAGTTCCTCCCTTTTCTGTGCCCGTAAAGAGAGAACCGCAGTAGATCTTCAGCCTATACAGCCATACATCCGAATCTTCACCCTCTTCTTTATAATCCTCTTCGAGATCACCATCATCATCTCCTTCACCATCACCATCACCATCGTCACCATCTCCTTCGCCACCGTCGTGATTAACTCCTTCACCATCTTCACTGACATCATCGTCATCACCACTACGACCATCACAGCTCCTGCTGAGCACCTACTGTGTGCCAGGCATTGTCCTCAACTGCCATGGTGTCAGGAGGTTTGATTTTCTATCACCACCTTCATGTTTAAAATGAGGAAACTGGGGCTCACGCAGGATAAGCGACTTGCCACAGGCTGGAGAGCGCCAGAGCTGAAGTGCAAACCAGACTTCCTGACTCCAAAGGCCCCGTGCTGGGTTCCCTCTGGGAGGTTCCATCCTCAGCTGCCACCTACCGTGTGACCCATGGGACCTCAAGGCCCCAACCTCACCCAAGTGCTGGCAGGGCCTCTAGGGGATTGCTTCATAGCCAGCCAGCCCCTCCACCACCACTCCTTTGCCCCCCAAAGGCTTGAGAGAGGAGCCTGTTCCTTTCTTGCCATTGGGATGAGAGGGCTCCCTGCCTCTAGGGCAGCTTCCCTGTGCAGGGCCTGCCTGTCGATGACCCAAATCATTAAAGGGCCATGTCAAAGCTGGCCGTGGCGATTTACAAAAACCAAAAAGCGACCTGGGCTGTGGGGAGCAGTGGGGGCCAGGTTGGGGAAGCCTGCTTAAAAGTGTTGTCTAAGAAGTTGGTTTTGCTGCTACAAGTAAGAGGGTGCAGAGCCGTTTCCGCCTCCCCAGCATAACCAGCTCCCTCAAAGGCCAGGACTTGGGCTGGAGGCTGCTCCTGGCAACACAGGGCTCGGGTACCCGGATGAGACGGGAAGCTCTAGGTCTGGGCGAGCAGAAGAACCGAGGAAGGAGCAAAGCCCGTACCTACTCAGGTGCCCAGAAGGGTGTCTGCAAGTGCCCTCAGGGTGCAGGCGGCAAGGGAGTCCCAGGACGAGGCCCTGAGGCTCTTTGTGGTTGCCACCGGGCTGCTACAACGCGGCCACTCAATCCCCCATCTCCTCTGAGCTCACGGCTGGGCTGGCGAAGCCCACCCGGCCCCCCCGAGTGAGGAGCCGGCTGCTGCCAAGTCCTCCGCCCCGAAGGGCAAGTTTGCCTTGTGGCCCAAGGCAACTTGCCATTCCCAACAGCTATAATTCTCTGAGAACTTACGCTGAACACTGGGCTCGTCACCATCACCACCATCACCACCATCATCCTGTCATGATTATCGTTGTTGTTATTTGCTAAGACAGGGCTTGCTCTCTGCCAACTCTATCCTAAGGACTTTACATGGATTAACTCACTGATGACAGCTCCGAGAGGTGGGTGTCATTACCATCATCCTCATTTTGTACGCGAGGGACTGACGCCCAGAGAGGGTGACTTACTTATCCAAGGCCGCTCAGCTGGTAAGTGGCAGCACCACGACTGGGACTCAGGTCTGTCTGACTGCAAACACGTGCTCTCTGGGTTTTGGAGCCAGCCTAAGGCGGGGCTGGCCCCTCGGGACGTCACGGCGAACTTGACTCTGGGTGGAAAGTTGGACTCGAGAACACGAAGGCATCTGCGGAATCGTCCTCTCTCATCCTGAAAGGGCAAAGGGCGTGCTGTCCTGAGCATCAGAGACTTAGCACCTGGTTGAGGACACATGGACCTCGGGTTCCTGGGGTCTCATGGGGGCTGCTTCTTGGTGAGAAATGCCACGAAGTGGCGAAAGCACGCATTAGTCACCTAGGCTGGGAGCTACAGCCTAGACTCTGGGAACCCGTCAGTTTGGTGGCTGTGTGCTGATCACGGAGAAAAATGACCGTGCCACTGACCCAGGAGCCAGGCCGAATCATGTCAGGATACACAGTATATCTCCTTGATTTATCCAGGAATTGGATAAATCCTGGGCTGGGACTGTGGTGCCAGCAAGTCGGAGATTCGCAGGGCAGGCCGGCAGCTGCGGGCTATGGATCGTTGCTGCCTTGAGACCACGTTGCAGCACTTTTCTGAGTCCAGCCCCTGGGCAGATAGATCCTGTGGGCCCTGGAGGTGCAGCGCTGGGCATGCCCCGGGCAGGGGCTCGGGGTTCAGCTCTGCTGGTGGCCTCGGCCTCCTTCGCGCCCTGGGCCCTCCCGGCTCATCCACTTGAGAGGCAGCCTGGCAGCCTGCTTTGGGCACAGGCTCTGGAATCAGAGTGCCTGTGTTCAGATTCTGGGGCGCGACATCCCAGCTGAGGGCAATCTCCCGAACCTCTCCAGGCGTCAGCGTCCTCATCTGTAAAGTGGGAATTATGACAAGAGTGTCACCCTCTGGAGCAAATGCCTCACGTGAGGCATTTAGAGTGGAGTCTGGCCCAGGGCAAACACCTCCTAACTGTTGGTTGCCCTCTGCCCACACGATTCTAAGGACCTTCTCTGGACGCACTCATTTAATGCTGACAACAGCTCTGCAAGGCGGGTACCACGGCCTCATCCTTATTTCACGGATGCGGGACTGGGGCTCGTGATGCTCTTGGCATTGTTGGTGCTGCTGGTGGTAAGGGTGCCGTTGATGGTGCTGGCATCGCTGGTGCTGGCGGGAAGCCGGCGCCAGCTGCCCCCGTGGGCACCCCCCACTCACACCCGGTGCCAGGGTCTCGAGGGTGCGGCTGTTTGGCTCCATGTGAGATCCCACCCCGTGCTTGTCTGCCTCCCACTGCAGGGCTTCTGGAAAAGCCCAGTGCTGCCAGGGGAGCGGTGGAGGAGGGGCCGCCCCGCCAGCGGGCGCTGCGGGCCTGGCATTCCGTGCCCTTCAAGGTGCGCCAGACTGCAGCTGGCCCCTCCACCCGGCCCTCTCTTCTCTCCCTTTTGTGTTCAGGCCCTTTTGATTTGCGAACAAGGCCCCTTTATGCAGCGCCGGCCTCACCAGGCCCGCCGCAGCCCAGTCCCACCCTTGGCCGGGGATTTCCTTTTCATTTGGCACTAGGAGCCCCGCTCAGAGCGAGACGGCAGGAGGGCTTGGTGGTGTCACAGAACCTGGGTGACTCAGCTTTCAGTGGGGCATTGTGGCCCCGCAGCTTTGATATTCTAAGTGGGAATCTCAACAAAGGGGAGGACGGGGCCGCGGGAAGGTGATGCTCCTGAGAGGGCCCTTCGTGGGACGGCCTCCGCGGCCTCGCCCGCCAAGAGGAGGCCCCGCTCCCAGGAGGACGATTGCGTTTCGCCGGGAGGACTGGCCTGTGGCCCCAGCCTCTTAAGGACGACACTGAGCAGGGCAGCCGTCTCAGGGTTCGGGGTGGGGGCAGTCAGCCCCTGGCTTCTCACCTGCCCTTAGTGTCTGCAGCTTCCCACGGGGAGGTGGCATACAGGTGTTTCCAGGCAGGGAGGTGCTTGGCGGGGCCTCCAGCCAGAGCCCAGGTGAGCTAGCCTGGAGGGGCCGGAGCTCTGGGCCCCCCGACAGCTGAAGGAGCCTGACCAGGAGGCAGAAACCTGCAGGGGGTCTGCCAGCAGGGACACAGAGACTCCACGTGCAAACAAGAGGCGAGAAGACGGCTCTTCCCCTTTGCTTGCCCGTCAGCAGTGCGGGGCCGCCTGGAAATGAACACACACAGGACCTGAAATCAGCTATCTTGAGCCTCAGTTTCCTCACCTGTAGAGTGAGATCCTGGGTTACTCATTTTTGCAGGGCGCTGTGAGGGTCCTGACTGCTGCTCCACGACACGTGTGCACTAGTTTTAGAGCGGTTCCTTTGTGCTTTTAAATCCTCCCCTTCATTTGCTTGCCGGATGTTGGTGCGGGATGGTCCCGAGATGAATAACGCGTGAGCTCAGGCCATCCAGGTTCGAACCGTGGCAGGACCCGGGGCTAGTTAGCCTGTCTCTGCTTCGGGCTCCTTCTCTGCTAAGAGGGCGTCATGATCAAATAGACCCCATGGGGCTGTTGAAGGACGAAATGAGATGGTCTGCAAAGAGGCCTGGGTGCCATCCTGGCCCATCGAGGGCACTCGACCCACACGCTGCTTCTGGGACAGTCTTTGGATGTGGTTGACCTGTGATTGGCCAGAGACAGAGCAGCCAGTGGCTACGTGTGCTGGCTCTGGGATCACACAGTCGGTTTCTGATCCTGGGGCCTCCTTCCCGTGGCAAAGCGACCTTGGGTAGCTCACTTCACACTCTGAGCTCAGTTTCCTCCTCTGTAAAATGGGGGCACTGACGCCGCCAACTCCTCGATATGACAGGAACCAGGTGCCCCAAGGGTCTCAAGGCCAGGGGGTGTGGGATCGAAGGAGTCCTGGGTGAACTGCCCCCAAAGCAAAGGTCCTTCTGTTGGGAGCCTCTTCGAGGCAGATACCTTGCTCCAGAGAAGGTTATGGATTTAGGGCAGATGGGGGATCGTGGGAAAGGGTCCGGGGAAACTTCAAAACTTTGATCTTTCTGATGATAATAACAGCCGATGTCTGGCACTTGCTGTGTCCCAGGCCATGTGCTAAGCAGTTCACGCTTAATCATCCCCAGGGGAAAGAACTGTCATCATCTCCACTTTACCCCGAGACCCCTGAGGCTCTGGATGAGTGACTTGGGGGAGAGCCGTGAATGGCAGGGCTGGGCTTCGAACCCAGCAGAGGGACCCGGAGTCTCTGCTTAGCTGGGAAGGACCGTGGCAACAGGCAGTCTGTCCTGGCTGCCTACTTGAAACAGGAAGGCAGGGCTCCCCATTTGCTAGGTTGAACAAGGGAGTACACCGGGACTGGGCAAACGGAGACCCCATCCCCTGGAAGGGCGGGGGTCAGGGAGGCTCAGGGTGCCCTGGGAGCCAAGCCTGCGGTGGTGGCCTGTATCCCTGCGGGTGTGGGAAGCGCTCTCCGTCAGCTCCCATCACCCCCGGTGGGAGGTGCTGAGTGGGTGCCTCTCCCTGCAACTTGCCCTCGGAGAGTCATTGCCAGGCTTTAGAAATTGATTCAAGGTGATTGAGAAACCTTCCAATGAGAGGAGGGCTCTATGTCCCCCCCCCCCCTTGAGACTGGGTGGGCTCAGGCTCGCCAGAAGAAAGTGGTGGGCGGGCGTGATGTGGGTGATGGCTAGGGCTGGTTGGGGGGAAAGGAGCTGCGTCGGAGGGCACATATTTTAGTCACAAGAAGAGTAATTGCTGAGGCTCTAACGCACGGCGTGGAGACCACAGCTAATAACTCGGTGTCATAGACTGAACGTTGCTCGGAGTAGATCTTAAACGCGCTCTCACTCCACACAGAATTCTGAGTTCAGTGTGTGGGATGGACGTGCTGATTATCTCCATCTTGGAAATCATCCCACCACGTGTGTGTATATCACGTCGTCACGTTGGCAACTTTAAGCTACACAATTATATTTGTCGATTACTCCTCGAGTTAAAAAGACAAAAGGCGAGGGGGGCCGCTCCCGCCTCACCCCCCTGCAGCGCTGCTCTGGGGACACGCCCTCCGGAACCCAGCGGCCACCTCGGGAGGAATTCAAGCCCCGCGGCAGGCCCAGCAGAGCCCCGCTTCTGAGCCACCTCCCCCCAGGGGCCTCCGGATGATCCCAGGACCCAGCCACCCGGTGTCCCCAGCCGAAGCCTGGGGAGACAAGCTGCCTACACTCTGTGGCACCCGGGTCTGACCCACAGGACCTGAGAGCATCGTGGGACAATGGGTGCGTGCCCCTGAGTGTCGGATTGTCTGTAACACAGCCACGGGAACTGGGACTGTCTTCCACTGGGAGAAGAGGGTTAGCCACCAGCCCTCAACAGGGCCTCCCAACGGCCCCCCGCTGGCTGCGGCCCTGATGCCCAGGGCTGATTCACCCTGGAGGAGCCTGCTGGCACACAGGGGAGTTCCACGGATGGGCCAGAAACAAGGGTGCATGAACACCCTAAAATTGTACACAAAATGCTGTGTGTACACACACGGGGGTGTTGGGATGAGGGCAGGTCCACGACATCCTTCAGATTCTCAAGACGGTGCGTGGCATACGTGGTATACAAAGAAGCAGCACCTCCACACCTGATTGGCCCGTCCCTGTAGCCACAACCCTTTGCCACGTGGCTTTGAAGCTCCCCCCACAGGAGGTAGAGGCTATTTCCCCGCCCCCTGAATCTGCTCAGTCCTATGGCGTTTTTCTTCTGTCATTAATAAATGACTTATATTTTGTAGCATTGTATAATAGGAGAATTTTAGGAAATACTTATTCTAATGAGTATTTATGGTCCAAGATGAAGAGGCTTAAGCCCAAGGAGATGAAATGCTTTTTCCCGGTGAATAATGAAAGGTCAGCCTGGAATCCCGTTCCCGGGGTGCTGTGTGAGTACTCTGCACGTCGCATTCAACCACGCTTAAAGCAGCGCTCTTCACTAACAAAACACCAAGTTGGCTTAAGCTTTCTTTTCTAGGCATTACAGACTCAGCACAGCAAATGAATTCTTTGAATTGAAGTAGAGTCGAGGTATAATATTATATAAATTACAGGTGTACAAGATAGTGAGTCACACTTTTTAAATGTCGTGCTCCATTTACAGTTATTATAAAATATTGGCTATATTCCCCGCGTTGTACAACATATCCTTGTAGATTATTTTTTACCTAATAGTTCGTACCTCTTAATCCCCTACCCCCATCTTTCCCTTCCTCCTTTCCCTCTCCCCACCGGTCACCACTAGCACGTCTCCCTCTCAGGCTGCTGCGTGGGAAAGATTCTCTACGGTGATGCCCACAAAGGGATTTGCCACCATGAGAGGGTAGAGGTAGAACTGTGTCCCCACAAAAGACATCTCCAAGTCCCGACTCCTGGAACCTGTGAAGGGGACCTTATTTAGAAGTAGGGTCTTTGCAGAGGTGAGTTACGATGAGATCATGCTGGCGTAGGGTGGACCCTGATCCAATGACAGATGTCCTTGTAAGAAGAAAAAATAAAGACACAGACACGTAGAGCAGGCCATATAAAGACGGAGGCAGAAACTGGAAGGATGCAGCCACAAGCCAAAGGACACCTGGAGCCCCCAGATGCCAGGAGAGACAAGGAAGTCTCCTCCCCCAGAGCCTTTGGAAGGAGCTCGTTCCTGCCAACACCTTGATTTCAGACTTCTGCCCTCCAGAACCATGAGAGAATAAATGTCTTTTATTTAAAGCTGTTATTACAACCCCCCATCCCAGCCGGTACCCGCGACTACAGTGCCTCCCACCCAGGAGCCCAAGTCCAGTGGGACTCACTCAGGGCGCCTGTGGTTATCCAAACCAAAGCTGGAATGTCTGACTTGGGGCTGTGGACACCACTTAGCTGGGCTGTGGTGCCCTCGACTCGCGGCTGGACCAGCTTGGGAAGGGGACGCGCCTGCCTGCCCACCCGAAGGCCCCCCCAGGTGCAGTGCTCACAGTGAGAGCACCCCCCCATCCCACCCCCGGGGTTCCAATTAGTCATCATTTCAGGGACTTAAGCAACATTCTCCCAGCCACTCACAATGCCCACTTGGCCCCTCTGGAGCCTTTTCTCTTCCCGGCTTTGAAGATGAATGATTTTTAAAGACCACAGAATTCAGACAAATTGGGGGGCGGAGATGGTTGGAGTCCAGGATGCTCTGACGAGGGAGTGTGCTGGGCTCTACTGATCCCGACAGGATGTCAGGAAAAGGCTGTGGGTGGGCGACGAGCAGCCAGCAGGGGCCGAGGGAGGATGGGGGCCAGGGCGCCAGGCCTGGATTCAAGTCCTGCACCCGTCACTCAACCCTCTGAGCTCGTGTCCACCTCTGCACAGGGTGAGGGGGGATTAGATACGATCACTGTGTCGTTAAGGTCGCTGCAGCCATCGTCAATAAAGAAAGAATCCAGCCCCTTGGGGCCCCTAGCCCGCTGTGTGACCTTCAGAAGCCTCGTGCCCTCTCTGGGCCTCTGGCTCCAACTGTAAATAAGGAAGTAGGTGGAGGTGGTAAAAGAGAAAGCCTCTGAGGAAGGAGGCAAGAGGGGCAGCAGGAGGCCCTCCTGGCTTTGTAGAAGGCAGCCTGCGGGGGCACGAGACCCAGGCCCACTGGGGGGACCTCGGGGCAGAGACTTGGATGCCTGTACCACTTTCCCGTCGTCCCAGCCCAGCCCATAGGTCCAGGGCTTGGGACCTCGCTGGCATGAGGAAGATGCTGGCTGTGGGACAGGGACTCCAGTGGACCGAGGCGGGATGGTGTAGCTGAAATCACATAAAATGGTGAGAAAGCTCTCTTCCTTCTCTTTCAAGTTTTCTTAATCGCAGTTGGCCTTTATACCACCCCGCCTCCCCTTTACAAAGGAAGAGCAAGTGCTTGCGTCTGAGCCTGCGACTCGGTGAGAACTTAATGATACAGTTTTCTGCAGTTATTTTAATAGTTACATAGTAATGTTTTATAGTTACATTGTAATCAGGGCAAAGGATGTTGGTCTCTATTCTTCACAAAGGTGTGGATTTTCCTTTGAAATAAATGTAAGTAAAAATAAAACTGAATCCATTTGTTCTTGTCAGATCTTGTTGTCTGAGAGACAGCTGGTGGGTGGAAGTTTCGCAGCTGCTGGAGTTCTATGGGGGAGACCCTGCCGCGTCCCAGGACCTGGGGGTCCAGTGATGACCCGGGAGATGGCGTGACCCCACGAAAGGCCCAGAAAGGAATCCATCCGGAGGGACCCCGGGCCGGTCACTTACGCTGTCTGTATGTCAATTCCTCCCTGCAAAGCGTGGGTGACAGGAGGCAGCTCACAGGACTGCAGCAAGGACTGGAGAGCAAAGGTTGCAGACGTTGCTCCAATGCTCACTGCCGCCTGGGGGTCATCGTCGCAAAGACCCTATGAAGTAGATGCTGTTATGTCTCCATTTTACAGATGAGCAAATGGAGACATAGAGCTGCGAGGTCTGAGGCCAGAGTCTAACTTCTGAGCCACTACGTGTGCCGCCGCATCCAGGACCACACGGCCTGTGGTGCTCATCGTGGCCGCGAGGCAGCTTCAGTGTGCGACCCCGGCCACGCACCGGCGGCTACGGCAGAAGTGTCCCCAAGCTCTTCCGTCCTGTGTGAACGGCACTGGTGGCCGCAGCCCCCACCCCTCCCCCTCCCTCCACCCCTGACAACTCGGGTTGTGGTCGTGTGTAGCGCACTTTTGCTGGTGGGTTTGCAGCTGGGGCATCTCGGGGGAGGTCGACTGCCTCGCTGGTCCAGGACCCTCTGAGGGTCCCTACGACGGGCTTGGGGGAGATGCCTGCGTGGAAGCACTGCTGGGGAGCTGGGGTCCGTGGGAGGCCTGAGCTTCCGGCCTCACACACATTTCTGCACGTGGGGTCTGGTTACATCCGGATGTCCTAGCATCCCAGAGAAAGGCCATTTTTCTTCCAGGTGATGCGTTCTGAGATCAAAGCCCAGCAGAGATGGGACTCCTGTCCCTGTGTCCCGAGCCCGGGATAATGGGCCCCCTTCCTCTCACTCCAGGCACCTGAATGAGCCTGGAGAATCCGAAAGGAATTTTCTTTAAAGTGACACTTTAAAGAA